>NC_067245.2:202653462-202956492 GCF_019359855.2 Lolium perenne | reverse complement strand
GAAGTGCTATTCATGAAAAGTCTTTGCTATATGATTCACTTGTTTACTCATGTCATATACATTGTTTCGATCGCTGCATTCACTACATATGCTTTACAAATAGTATGATCAAGATTATGATGGCATGTCACTCCAGAAATTATATGTGTTATCGTTTTACCTGCTCGGGACGAGCAGAACTAAGCTTGGGGATGCTGATACGTCTCCGACGTATCGATAATTTCTTATGTTCCATGCCACATTATTGATGTTATCTACATGTTTTATGCACACTTTATGTCATATTCGTGCATTTTCTGGAACTAACCTATTAACAAGATGCCGAAGTGCGATTCTTTGTTTCTGCTGTTTTTGGTTTCAGAAATCCTAGTAAGGAAATATTCTCGGAATTGGACGAAATCAAAGCCCGAGGGCCTATTTTCTCACGAAGCTTCCGGAAGTCCGAAGGAGAGACGAAGAGGGGCCACGGAGGGGCCACACCATAGGGCGGCGCGGCCCCCTTGGCCGCGCGGCCCTGTGGTGTGGGGCCCCGTGCCGCCTCTTGACCTGCCCTTCCGCCTATAAAAAGTCTCCGTGACGAAACCCCCGATGCCGAGAACCACGATACGGAAAACCTTCCCGGAGACGCCGCCGCCGCCGATCCCATCTCGGGGGATCCAGGAGATCGCCTCCGGCACCCTGCCGGAGAGGGGAATCATCTCCCGGAGGACTCTACGCCGCCATGGTCGCCTCCGGTGTGATGTGTGAGTAGTCTACCCCTGGACTATGGGTCCATAGCAGTAGCTAGATGGTTGTCTTCTCCCCATTGTGCTATCATTGTCGGATCTTGTGAGCTGCCTAACATGATCAAGATCATCTATCTCGTAATTCTATATGTTGCGTTTGTTGGGATCCGATGAATAGAGAATACTTGTTATGTTGATTATCAAAGTTATGCTATGTGTTGTTTATGATCTTGCATGCTCTCCGTTACTAGTAGATGCTCTGGCCAAGTAGATGCTTGTAACTCCAAGAGGGAGTACTTATGCTCGATAGTGGGTTCATGCCTGCATTGACACCGGGACGATGAGAAAGTTCTAAGGTTGTGTTGTGCTGTTGCCACTAGGGATAAAACATTAGTGCTATGTTCAAGGATGTAGTCACTAGTTACATTACGCACCATACTTAATGCAATTGTCTGTTGTTAGCAACTTAATACTGGAAGGGGTTCGGATGATAACCTGAAGGTGGACTTTTTAGGCATAGATGCAGTTGGATGACGGTCTATGTACTTTGTCGTAATGCCCAATTAAATCTCACAATACTCATCATAATATGTATGTGCATGGTCATGCCCTCTTTATTTGTCAATTGCCCAACTGTAATTTGTTCACCCAACATGCTGTTCGTCTTATGGGAGAGACACCTCTAGTGAACTGTGGACCCCGGTCCAATTCTCTTTACTGAAATACAATCTACTGCAATACTGTTCTACTGTTTTCTGCAAACAATCATCTTCCACACAATACGGTTAACTCTTTGTTACAGCAAGCCGGTGAGATTGACAACCTCACTGTTTCGTTGGGGCAAAGTACTTTGGTTGTGTTGTGCAGGTTCCATGTTGGCGCCGGAATCCCTGGTGTTGCGCCGCACTACATCCCGCCGCCATCAACCTTCAACGTGCTTCTTGGCTCCTCCTGGTTCGATAAACCTTGGTTTCTTTCTGAGGGAAAACTTGCTGCTGTGCGCATCATACCTTCCTCTTGGGGTTGCCCAACGAACGTGTGAAATACACGCCATCAGCTACCCAACCTTGCTAGCCAAAGACATGTACTGAGAGGGCATGCTTCTTGTGCATCCAAACCATGAACCAAAAAATCATGCCATTTGTGTCCAACATATCTACCTATATGTGGTATTTCGCTGCCACTCTTAAGTGAATTGCTTGTGTGCTACTTTTAAACCTTCAAACATTATACCTGTTTTGTGTTTTGTTCTTAGCTCATGAGGAAGTATTGAATGTTTTGATGTCTTTTCATGACTTCATTTCGTGACTAGCATGAATAATGTGCTAAGTCCTTAATTTTGCAAAAAGAGCAAGGCGCTAGGTGCCCATCCCAAACAAAATATTAATTAAATAAACAAATAAACAAACAATGCTCCACACATTATGTACTGGAGAGATCCTAAATAATGGTGTACAACGGAGAACTACATGGGAGTCGCTCTTGAGGTCACTATATGAAAAGATGATAGATTGTTCAATGCTATCAGTTTACATAGACATGCATACCTCTCAAAATGTATATTTTCAACACTCCTATTGCATTTAAAACAAAAAGCTCTAGCACATGAGTAATCTTGCTTCCCTCTGCGCAGGGCCTTTCTTTTACTTTTATGTTGAGTCGGTAAACCTATCCCTCTGTCTCAAGCAAACATTAGAGTTGTTGTGATCAAACCATTTATATATGTTGATCCATTCAATCCTCTCTTTTATTTTTCCTTGTGTAGCACAATGCTTTTATCTGAATGAATATAACCTTAAAAGCTATCTATGATTGAAAAGAGATTGTAATGATTGAGCATGTGATTTCTGCAATAAGCTCTAATATAAAGACTCTGCTCGAAAGATAAGCACAATTTGTTAATTGTTCTCTGACCAAGAACGAAAGTTTGCCATCACCAATTATGATTTCCACTATGCAACTCTATTTAATGATTCCTTACTCATTGCAAGTTGAATTATATAAGAAGTTGTTGTCTATAATGACTTGTGTATTGGTAAGTATGATGCTTCTTGTTCATATTTTGTTTATCGACACTTCACTCCATAAACATGTGGTCTGGTTTACTAAGTTCAGTTTCGCTTGGGGGAGTTGATACGTCCAATTTGCATTACTATTTTATATCATAATTTACTGTTATCCATTGATATATTTCATATTAAGTGGTGATACTTATGACATTCCATCTATTTTTGCATGTTTGATGATTATTGGACAATCAACCGCCGGAGCCAGGATTCTGCTGGAAAGAGGACCGTCAAGACACCATATTTCTGAAGACCAACAATTCCCAGAAAATATATAGAAAATCCCTATTTTTTCAGATGACGGAGAAAGCCAGAAGGGGAGGAAGAGATGGGCCCTGAGAGGGCCAGACCACCCCTAGGCGCGGGCCAGCCGCAGGCTGCGCCTAGGCATGGTTTGGGCGCCCTGGCCCACTTCTGACGACGCCCCCTCGCGTATTTCAACCCCCCGAGAAACCTAAGATCGGGGGAGCGACCACAGAAATATTCCGCCGCCGCTACGGGGCGGAGAACCAGAGAGAAAGAAAAGCTCTCCGGTAGGCAGAAATCTGCCGGGGAAATTCCCTCTCGGAGAGGGAAATCGTCACCATCGTCGCCGCCATCGAGCTGGACTTCATCGAGATCATCATCACCATCATCTCCACCACTAGTACCATCATCACTGTCATCTCCTCGCCGTCCCGCTGTAACATATTGGGTTTGATATTTGTCTAGTTCATAGGGGAAACTTTCCCGGTGTTGATTACTCCTTATAGTTGATGCTATTGAGTGAAACCATTAAATTAAGGTTTATATCAAGATTTTTATTCATCATTATATCACCTCTGATTATGATCCATATGATGTCTCGTGACTAGTTCATTTAGTTCTCGAGGACATGGGAGAATTCATGATGTTAATAGTGGAACTATGTTGAGTAATATGCAATTATTTGATATTTAAGTTGTGGTGCTATTCTTCTAGTGGTGTCATGTGAACGTCGACTACATGATACTTCGACTTCATGGGCCTAGGGGAATGCATCGTGTATTTTTCTACTAATTGTGGGGTTGCGGGAGCGACAGAAACCCAAACCCCCGTTAGGAAACCGGTGCACGAGGGATTGTACGATCTCAAAGTTTAGGACTGTGGTTAGATTTATCTTAATTATTTTCTTGTAGTTGCGGATGCTTGCAAGAGGTATAATCACAAGTATGTATTAGTCCAAGTATTGGGTAGTACATTAGCATAGGTTCACCCACACAACACTTACCAAACCATTGAAGATTATTCAGCTATGTGAAGCGAAAGCACTTGACGTAATTCCCATGTGTCCTCAGGAACGTTTGGCCATCATAAGTAAAACAACCGGCTTGCCCTTTGCTATAAAAAAGATTGGTTCACTCGCTGCAATTATTATTACTGCATTTTATTTACTCGTACTTTATTTATCTGCAATACCAAATACCCCTGCAAACCTGTTTGCTAGTGTTTACAGTGAATCCTCGATCAAAACTGCTCGTCAACACCTTCTGCTCCTCGTTGGGTTCGACACTCTTACTTATCGAAAGTACTATGATACAATCCCTATACTTGTGGGTCATCAGTGATGAAGGAGATAAGATTGGGGAATCTTACTCATCTTTGAGCATGAACACACAAAAACACATGATGGGAAGGCACCTAATCATGGGAAGAAGAAGCACAAGGGTGTGGGTATTTTGGAGGAGATAGAAGAGGCTAATGGGAATATATTTAGCAACAGACTAGCCCCAAAAAGTGATGTCCCAACCTTGGATAGGGCAAAAAATAGAGCCATGGTGAGGAATCTTCAGTCATCAGAAGGTAGTACATATTTACCTACTATTGCTAACACTTCTGATTATAGTATCTTAGACATTGCTAGCAAGGTAGGAATTGAACTTGGCACTACTCTGGACATGATAGATACTAATTTAGCCTTGATCAGAGAGGAAGAACAAGCTAGGGTGAACATTTTTCTGAGTAAAGAGGAGGACCCTGAAATTTTGGAATATCCATTAGACATGGACAAACAGCCAGATGATGTTGACCAAATTCTAATGGATATTCTCAAAATGGGAAAAGGGGACTGTGAGGTTTTAACAGACAACTTGATTTCCCCATACATTAGTGGGGCAGAACATAATGTGGGAGGAAGAGTGACTCCTTTGGAGCTTCACTACAAAACCCCCATTAAACCTAAGGTGAAGTGTAGAAATGGGAAAAAGAAAGATTCTAAATGATAAGTGGCTTCACATGGAATAGTAGAGGTACAGGGGAAGAGAGTAAGAAAAGCTATATTAGACAGAATATAAAGGATCACAAATTAGACTTTGTTGGTATATAGGAAACAGTGAGACAGGAATACCCAACTAATTTCCTTAAGGAAATAAGTGGAGGGTATGAGTTCTTTTGGGATGGTATACCCGCAAGAGGGACATATGGGGGGATTTTACTGGGAGTAAATAGAGAAACTTATGACGTGGTGGAAAAGCAAAGAGGGGTTTATTTTGTTAGATTCCTTATAGCAAGCAAGATAGACAACTTCACCTGGAATCTAGTGGTGGTATATGGGGATGCACAGCAAGATGGCAAAGCCAACTTCTTAGTAGAACTAGTGAATGTCATTAGGAGCTCCACACACCCCATACTGATCATTGGTGATTTTAACATGACCAGGAAAGGAAGTGAGAAAAATAAGCCAGGCGGATATAATAGATGGAGTCCATTGTTTAATGTTGCAACGGAGCAAGGTGGATTAACGGAAATAGCTCTTTCAGGCAGGAAATTCACTTGGTGCAACAACCATGAAGATCCCACCTATGAATTATTGGATAGGGTTTTAGTATCACCATCATGGGAAGAAAAATTCCCATTGGTATGTGCAACAACTTTACCTGGTGAATTATCTGATCTTACGTACCCCCATTTTAATCAAGACAGGGGACATGCCCAAGACCCAGGTTATTTTCAGATTTGAAAACTGCTAGTTCTTGAGACCTGACCTCAAGGAAGTGATAAATGGGATATGGATCAAAAAAAAATTATGGGAATAGGAACATTGACATATGGCAAAAAATATTTGAATGCTTGAGGAAAACCTTGAAAGGATGGAATTGAAATATTGAGGGGGATATAGGAAAAAAAGAGGATCTCTAGCTATCCAAATAGATGAAATTGATAAAAATGGGGGAGTTATATGGTCTAATACAAACATAAATATAGGTTAAAAATGTTACAGAATCAATTGAAGACAATCATTAAAGAAGAGGAAATTAAATGGATCCAGAGGGCAAAAGAAAAAGAAATGCTGGAGGGGGATAATATCAATAGATATTATCACTCCGAGGAAAATGGGAGGAGAAGGAAAACTTTGATTGTAAGTTTAAATCAGGATGAGGGTTTGATAGAATGTCAGGAAAATCTAAAGAGATATATTACTGACTTCTATAAAAAACTCTTTGGTAATCCAGATTTAAATGATATTCGATTTAATAATGTAGGAATAGAAAGGCTCAATGAAGAGGATTGTGAGTTTTTAATGAAAGATTTCACCATGGAGGACCTAATGCTTCTGTGTTTGAAATGGCAGCTAATAAAGCAGCTGGCCCAAATGGGTTTAATGCAGAATTCTACCAAAAAATTGAGATCGAATTGGTGAAGCAGGATCTTTTTGACCTGCTGAATGATTTCCAAAAAGGAGAGTTAGATATAGATAGATTAAACTATGGGGTAATTACCTTAGTTCCAAAAGGGAAGGATGCAGACATGATTCAAAAGTACAAGCCATCTGTCTCTTGAATGTGTCTTTCAAAATTATAACAAGGGTTTTAGTCAATAGACTCATTCAAGTGATCTGGAAGATTGTACTTTTGAATCAAACAGCTTTTATTAAAGTAAGATATATAATGGAGGGTGTAAATATATTACATGAGATTTTAAATGACCAAAAGGAAAAAATCTGGAGTTCTTTTCAAGATTGACTTTGAGAAAGCCTTTCACAAGGTCAAATGGCCTTTTCTTTATCAATCAATGGAAGCAAAAGGACTTCCATCCAAATGGATAGACTTGATAATAAAAACAGTGACTAGTGGCAAAGTGGGAATCAATGTTAATGGAGAGATTGGGGCATACACTTTCCCCCATTCTCTTTGACCTTGCTGTAGATATTCTTGCAGTTCTTGTCAAAAGAGCACACGGGGAGTAAGACATCAGGGATCCACTTTCCCCCATTCTTTTTGACCTTGCGTAGATATTCTTGCAGTTCTTGTCAAAAGAGCACACAGGGAGGGTTTGTTGACTGGACTAGGCACATATCTGATAGAGGGGGTGTTGCTATCTTGCAGTATGCAGAAGATACCATCCTCCTTCTGGAAGATAACCTGGATCATGCAAGAAATATGAAAGTAATTCTTTGTTTATTTGAGAAAATTTCAGGATTGAAAATCAATTTTCACAAGAGTGACATCTACTGCCTAGGGGAAGCTTTAGAAAGGGAAGGGGACTTTGAAAGGATTTTCACCTGTGAATCTAGGTTGCTTCCCATGAAATACCTAGGTGTACCAATTAACAAAAAAATACTGAGAAATTCTGATTGATATTCTACTGAAGGAAAAATGAGGAATAAATTAGGACCTTGGCAAGGAAAAATGTTGGTGATGGGAGGGAGAGTTACCCTGATCAACTCATCCTTGACTAGTGTTCCTTTGTACATGCTCTCCTTCTATAGGATACCAAGTGGTGTGAAAGAAAATTGGACAGAATTAGGAATAGTTTCCTATGGGATGAAACTGAAGATAAAAATAAATATCATTTGGTTAATTGGCATATGGAGAAAATGAATATTGCTTTGTTAGCTAAGTGGCTATGGAAGCTTTTTAATGAGGATGGAATATGGCAGCAAATCCTTAGGAAAAATATCAACAAAAACAGACTCTTTGCCAGGCAGTAACCAAGAATGGGGCTCACATTTCTGGCAGGGGCTAATGGAGGTTAAAAAATTCTTTTGGCAACATTGCAGGGTTCAAGTTGGGAATGGAGCTAGAACAAGCTTTTGGGAGGATCAGTGGATAGGTCCTTCCTGTCTAGCAAAAACCTTCCCAAGAATGTTCTTACTGTGAACAAAAATGCTACAGTACAGAAAGTTTTTGATGCAGGTGTAGGAAGAGCAATGGTTGGAGGACTTAGAGAACAATGGAATGAATTAAAAAGCTACTGAAAAGGGTTAACTTAAACAATGAACCTGACAAGTTGATTTGGAAATTAACAAATTTAGGGAAATTTTTAGTTAAATCCTTGTATCTAGCAATGCAATGAAGTGGTTCCCTGCAGGTTCATGTGGAAAGTTAAGATGCCCCTTAGAATTAAGACTTTCTTGTGGATAATGCTGGAAAAAAACATACTAACAAGAGATGTGATGTTGCAAAGGGGAGGTAAATGTGAGAAGAAGTGTCTATTATGTGGAAGTAATGAATCTATTAACCATCTCTTTTTCAAATGTTCCCTTGCTAGATACATTTGAAATGTGGTCAGCTGCACTTTTGGTTTTAATTTCTAATTTGAATCTGCTGATCATTGCATCTCCGATTGGTTGAAGGGTTTTGGGGGGAAGAAAAAGAAAATCCTTGCTGTAGGAATAGCTGCTGTAATTTGGAGCATTTGGAAAACAAGGAACTTGGCATGTTTTGAGAAAAAATGGCCTGATGAACCTTATGTTGTGATTCTAAAAATCTGTTACTATATTAACTGTTGGAGTTTGTTGCAGGTGAAGGAGGATGCTAAAGGTCGGCTGGAATTCTGTGCAAAGGTGCTGGAAAAGTGCAATGGAAATGTTTGGGTCAAGGAGAAGCTGGATTTCATGGATGTCGAGGCTGATGATGTAGGAAGAATAAAATTAGAAGGGAGGAAAAGAAGACTGGCAACAAAGGGAAAGAAAAGAAAGGATGCAACCTGGTGCAACATAGTTGATCCTGATGGGAGGAGGTGGAAGTTTGCAACAATGGAGACTTTTTCTTTCTTGGTCTCAGTTTGTTTTGCACCACAACTTTCTATCTTTTGCTTTTGCCTATTAAGAACTGTTGTTTGTGGAAAACCCTGTCTGTAGTATGTCTAAGTGTTTGTTGTGTTTGCAAGGTGTATGAGGGTACTTTGTAGCACGCTGGTTTCCTTAATGAAATCGGGGGTGACTCTCTTTTATCTAAAAAAAAGTTCCCTCCAGCGTGGTTGAGGTGTTGCTACCCCCGACCCAGCTACCTCTCTTCTCTATGTCTAGGCCCTGCTCCGGTGACCACATCAAGATGGCGAGGATGACTTCAAGACCGCGGTGGTGTGTGCTAGTGGGTGGCAAGTTAGGTGGAGCATGTCGAATCGTCCGGGTTTGTGGGTTTGGTGGGCGGGAGAAATCCTGGTTGGCATGCTCGACACCAACGCGGTGACGCCTGCGGGTGTCGCCCTACCTTCCTGAAGGACGTCGGTTGTCCCTCTTCCCAATTGAATGGATCGTAGAGAACAAGAGGGGGGTGAATGGGCACTACGTCAAGTTTTAGCCTTTTTCAATTTTTAGTGCAACGGAAGATAAATATGATAGCTTTAGCGATGGCGGTGTTCCTACAATGATCCTAGACAAGTACAACAAGCAAAGGAACAATCACAAGATAGTAAGAGTAAGGAGCGGGACAACCGGAGGGCGCGGAGACGAGGCGAGGTTTGTTTCCCGCAGTTCCTCCCACAAAAGGGAGTACGTCTGCGTTGAGGAGGTGCTAGCCTCACACAAGAGACTAGACGGCCACACCACGAAGGAAGGCCTCACCTTCTTCCTCGAGAGAGCTCCACAAAGGTGCCCCCCCTTCTCCACTAAGGCACCGGTCGAGGCGGTGATTCCTTCACAAGGTTGGGGCGAGCTCCACACCACAAGGAGGCTCCCAACAACCCATGGAGCTAGTACAACACCAAGCTAGCCTCCATGGATGCACTTCTTCCAAGATTCCACAATAGGAACTCTACCACCAAGATCCACTAAGGACTACCACGAATTGGTGAAATTTCTCTCGGTAGAACGATAGATCGGGGTCTCCTCCACCACTCCTCAAAGTATGAGCAAGATTGATTGGGTAGGGAGAGAGATCCACTAAGTTTGAGCTCGGCAACAATGGAGGAGAGAGAGAGAAGAGCTAAAACGAATTGGGAAGAAGGGGCCCTTAAATAGGCTCCTCCAAATCCAACCGTTATGTCCAGTTTTTGCCTAAGCGGTACTACCGCTTTTGGAAAACGGTACTACCGCTCTGAGTTCGAATCCCCACAGATCTTGTCCACGTGGACACATTGCGGTACTACCGCTCGCGGTACCGCTTGAGGTACCGCAATAGGGTCCAGACCTTACTGGATCCAAAGCGGTACCGAAACGGTACCAGAGCGGTACTGCCGTAACATGTTACGGTACTTGAGCGGTACCGTGGGTGGTACTACCGCTTGCAAGCGGTACTACCGCTCAAGGTACCGTAACTTGTTCTGTGGGACAAATCCAGCGCAGAACTCTGAGCGGTACCGTGAGGCGGTACCTATAGGGGTAGCGGTACTACCGCTACAGGTACCGGTAGTACCGGCCTGGCTAAAACTGGTTTTCTTCCCTTTTTCTCTCCAGCCATGTCACCTCGCGAAACACACACAAAACCAGAAAACCTACAGCTACCCATAACTACGCTTCAGTCCTCCGATCTTGACATGTCCAGCGAGGTCACCGTGCACTTGCAAATCTAGCAATGATACTCAAGGTACACGGTGAGATAACTCAAGTGTTGTCATCAAACATACAAAACACGGGGTTTAGACTTTGCTCTTTCAATCTCCCCCTTTTTGGTGTTTGATGACAACACAAGACTTTTCAAAAACATATGATATTATGATGAGATTCTTAGATTTGTAAAATCTCGATGAAGCTCCCCCTAAACGTGTGCATACTTTGAATATGTATTTGAATACAAATACACACGTCTTAGAGGCATAACTCCCCCTTGATTTTACAAACCAAGCACATATGTAACAAGGATACAAAATCATGCTCAAATAACATATGCGCAATATGGAGGTAACATAAGATCATGTAGGAAGATTTGGGTGAAGTTATCATACCATAGCCTTGAGAATACCCAAACTTACCATATGATACCTCCATAGAGTTGTTGATGTAGCCATAAGACAAGATAAGCAACTAAGCAACTAGGATCACAAGGCTACAAACAACAAAGGTCCCCACCCACATAGGAACTTCTCCCCCTTTGGCATCGGAACACCAAAAAGGAGAGTAGAGAAACTAGGAGGATGGAGAACCAAGAACATACAACCAAGCTTGCAAAAACCGAAAGGGAAAACAAGCGTGATTGAGATGCTCCAAAAACATAAAGAAAAAGATAGAAAAGAAGAAGGACAAAAAAGAAGGTCACAAAGAAACACAAAGAACCGAAAGACTCCTCAAGGAGGAGGTTGGTGGCCGAAGCCACCGTGTAAGAGTGTAATAGTGTGAGGTCGCGTAGATGTATCTAGGACTCACGGACTACAACTCAACATGAAGCTCATAAGTCACTCAATTGACAAATAGCATATGTTTTGGATTTCTTTATGCATTATGGGGGGAGGGATAGCTCAATATATTTAAACCGCACTCCCCCTATGTTCATGCGTGCCTTTCATCTAGATATATAGTTTGAGAGTGGTATGTGTGCACGACGGTCAAGCAAAGTTCGATGGATCAATGATATTTAGCTCATGCCTCAACTCAATGAAACGCTTCTCGTCCAAGGGCTTTGTGAAGATGTCCGCCAATTGCTCCTTGGTGCCAATGAAGGATAGAACAATGTCTCCACGTGCAATGTGATCTCGAATGAAGTGGTTCCTTATCTCAATATGCTTCGTCTTCCCATGAAGAACCGGGTTGTAGGCAATCTTGATGGCGCTCTCATTATCGCACAATAGAGGAACCTTGCTATACTCAAGGCCGTAGTCCCGCAAGGTTTGCCTCATCCATAAAATTTGCGCACAACTACTTGCCGCGGCGACATATTCGGCTTCCGCGGTGGAAACAGAGACACAATTTTGCTTCTTCGAAGACCAACACACCAAAGATCTTCCAAGAAAGTGACACGCTCCGGATGTAGACTTCCTATCAACCTTGTCTCCCGCCCAATCGGAGTCGGTGAAGCCCACCAAAGCAAAGTCCGTGTCCCTTGGGTACCATAGTCCGAAGTGTGGGGTATCAACTAAATATCGAAAGATCCTCTTGACCGCCACAACGTGGCTTTCCTTCGGACTTGCTCGAAACCGTGCACACATACCAACGCTTAACATTATATCCGGGCAAGAGGCACAAAGGTAAAGAAGCGAACTGATGGCGTGTACATCACACGTCCGTTGGGAACCCCAAGAGGAAGGTGTGATGCAGACAGTAGCAAGTTTTCCCTCGGAAAGAAACCAAGGTTTATCGAACCAGGAGGAGCCAAGAAGCACGTTGAAGGTTGATGGCGGCGGGATGTAGTGCGGCGCAACACCAGGGATTCTGGCGCCAACGTGGAACCTGCACAACACAACCAAAGTACTTTGCCCCAACGAAACAGCGAGGTTGTCAATCTCACCGGCTTGCTGTAACAAAGGATTAGATGTATAGTGTGGATGATGATTGTTTGCAGAAAACAGTAAAACAAGTATTGCAGTAGATTGTATTCGATGTAAAAGAATGGACCGGGGTCCACAGTTCACTAGAGGTGTCTCTCCCATAAGATAAATAGCATGTTGGGTGAACAAATTACAGTCGAGCAATTGACAAATAGAGAGGGCATGACCATGCACATACATGATATGATGAGTATTGTGAGATTTAATTGGGCATTACGACAAAGTACATAGACCGCTATCCAGCATGCATCTATGCCTAAAAAGTCCACCTTCAGGTTATCATCCGAACCCCTACCAGTATTAAGTTGTAAACAACAAACAATTGCATTAAGTATGGTGCGTAATGTAATCAATAACTACATCCTTATACATAGCATCAATGTTTTATCCCTAGTGGCAACAGCACATCCACAACCTTAGAACTTTCTGTCACTGTCCCAGATTTAATGGAGGCATGAACCCACTATCAAGCATAAATACTCCCTCTTGGAGTTAAGAGCAAAAACTTGGCCAGAGCCTCTACTAATAACGGAGAGCATGCAAGATCATAAACAACACATAGGTAATAGATTGATAATCAACATAACATAGTATTCTCTATCCATCGGATCCCGACAAACACAACATATAGAATTACAGATAGATGATCTTGATCATGTTAGGCAGCTCACAAGATCCGACAATGAAGCACATGAGGAGAAGACAACCATCTAGCTACTGCTATGGACCCATAGTCCAGGGGTGAACTACTCACTCATCACTCCGGAGGCGACCATGGCGGTGAAGAGTCCTCCGGGAGATGATTCCCCTCTCCGGTAGGGTGCCGGAGGCGATCTCCTGAATCCCCCGAGATGGGATTGGCGGCGGCGGCGTCTCAGTAAGGTTTTCCGTATCGTGGCTCTCGGTACTGGGGGTTTCGCGACGAAGGCTTTAAGTAGGCGGAAGGGCAACGCGGGGGGGCCACACGAGGGCCCCACACACCAGGGCCGCGTGGCCAGGGTCCAGGCCGCGCCGCCCTGTTGTTTTGGCGCCTCGTGGCCCCACTTCCTTTCCCCCTCGGTCTTCTGGAAGCTTCGTGCAAAAATAGGACCCTGGGCGTTGATTTCGTCCAATTCCGAGAATATTTCCTTACTAGGATTTCTGAAACCAAAAACAGCAGAAAACAGCAACTGGCTCTTCGGCATCTCGTTAATAGGTTAGTGCCGGAAAATGCATAAATACGACATATAATGTGTATAAAACATGTAGATATCATCAATAATGTGGCATGGAACATAAGAAATTATCGATACGTCGGAGACGTATCAGCATCCCCAAGCTTAGTTCCTGCTCGTCCCGAGCAGGTAAACGATAACAAAGATAATTTCTGGAGTGACATGCCATCATAACCTTGATCATACTATTGTAAGCATATGTAATGAATGCAGCGATCAAAACAATGGTAATGACATGAGTAAACAACTGAATCATAAAGCAAAGACTTTTCATGAATAGTACTTCAAGACAAGCATCAATAAGTCTTGCATAAGAGTTAACTCATAAAGCAATAAATCAAAGTAAAGGTATTGAAGCAACAAAAAGGAAGATTAAGTTTCAGTGGTTGCTTTCAACTTATAACATGTATATCTCATGGATATTGTCAATGTAAAGTAATATAACAAGTGCAATATGCAAGTATGTAAGAATCAATGCACAGTTCACACAAGTGTTTGCTTCTTGAGGTGGAGAGGAATAGGTGAACTGACTCAACATAAAAGTAAAAGAAAGGCCCTTCGCAGAGGGAAGCATTGATTGCTATATTTGTGCTAGAGCTTTTATTTTGAAAACATGGAACAATTTTGTCAACGGTAGTAATAAAGCATATGTATCATGTAAATTATATCTTACAAGTTGCAAGCCTCATGCATAGTGTACTAATAGTGCCCGCACCTTGTCCTAATTAGCTTGGGTTAACACGGATTATCATTGCATAACATATGTTTCAACCAAGTGTCACAAAGGGGTACCTCTATGCCGCCTGTACAAGGGTCTAAGGAGAAAGTTCGCATTGGATTTCTCGCTTTTGATCATTCTTCAACTTAGACACCCATACCGGGACAACATAGACAACAGATAATGGACTCCTCTTTAAATGCTTAAGCATTCAACAACAGATAATATTCTCATAAGAGATTGAGGTTTTATGTCCAAACTTAAACTTCCACCATGATTCATGGCTTTAGTTAGCGGCCCAATGTTCTTCTCTAACAGTATGCATACTCAAACCATTTGATTGTGAAAACCGCCCTTACTTCAGACAAGACGAACATGCATAGCAACTCACATGATATTCAACAAAGAGTTGATGGCGTCCCCAGGAACATGGTTATCGCACAACAAGCAACTTAATAAGAGATAAAGTGCATAAGTACATATTCAATACCACAATAGTTTTTAAGGCTATTTTGTCCCATGAGCTATATATTGCAAAGGCGAATGATGGAAATTTAAAGGTAGCACTCAAGCAATTTACTTTGGAATGGCGGAGAAATACCATGTAGTAGGTAGGTATGGTGGACACAAATGGCATAGTGGTTGGCTCAAGGATTTTGGATGCATGAGAAGTATTCCCTCTCGATACAAGGTTTAGGCTAGCAAGGTTGTTTGAAACAAACACAAGGATGAACCGGTGCAGCAAAACTCACATAAAAGACATATTGTAAACATTATAAGACTCTACACCGTCTTCCTTGTTGTTCAAAACTCAATACTAGAAATTATCTAGACTTTAGAGAGACCAAATATGCAAACCAAATTTTAGCAAGCTCTATGTATTTCTTCATTAATAGGTGCAAAGTATATGATGCAAGAGCTTAAACATAAGCACAACAATTGCCAAGTATCAAATTATTCAAGACATTTTAGAATTACTACATGTAGCATTTCCCGATTCCAACCATATAACAATTTAACGAAGAAGATTCAACCTTCGCCATGAATACTATGAGTAAAGCCTAAGGACATATTTGTCCATATGCAACAGCGGAGCGTGTCTCTCTCCCACACAATGAATGCTAGGATCCATTTTATTCAAACAAAAACAAAAACAAAAACAAACCGACGCTCCAAGCAAAGCACATAAGATGTGATGGAATAAAAATATAGTTTCAGGGGAGGAACCTGATAATGTTGTCGATGAAGAAGGGGATGCCTTGGGCATCCCCAAGCTTAGACGCTTGAGTCTTCTTAAAATATGCAGGGGTGAACCACCGGGGCATCCCCAAGCTTAGAGCTTTCACTCTCCTTGATCATATTGCATCATTTCCCTCTCTTGATCCTTGAAAACTTCCTCCACACCAAACTCGAAACAACTCATTAGAGGGTTAGTGCACAATAAAAATTTATATGTTCAGAGGTGACATAATCATTCTTAACACTTCTGGACATTGCATAAAGCTACTGGACATTAATGGATCAAAGAAATTCATCCAACATAGCAAAAGACGCAATGCGAAATAAAAGGCAGAATCTGTCAAAACAGAACAGTTCGTAAAGACGAATTTTAAAATGGCACCAGACTTGCTCAAATGAAAATGCCCAAATTGAATGAAAGTTGCGTACATATCTGAGGATCACGCACGTAAATTGGCATATTTTTCTGAGCTACCTACAGAGAGGCAGGTCGAAATTCGTGACAGCAAAGAAATCTGTTACTGCGCAGTAATCCAAATCTAGTATGAACCTTACTATCAAAGACTTTACTTGGCACAACAATTCACAAAACTAAGATAAGGAAAGGTTGCTACAGTAGTAAACAACTTCCAAGACTCAAATATAAAATAAAGGTACTGTAGTAAAGACATGGGTTGTCTCCCATAAGCGCTTTTCTTTAACGCCTTTCAGCTAGGCGCAGAAAGTGTGTATCAAGTATTGTCAAGAGACGAAGTATCAACAGCGGGGTTTGGAGTTTTCTCAACCATGCATAGTATTTTTGAGACATAAGTTTCAGCGGCTCCCTTTTCATTAGTCTTGGGCTTGCTACTCTCATCAAACAAATTTTCAGGAACAAGCCAAGCATAATTATCATCTAGAGCTTCATGCATCGCTAGGAGCTTACATGGTATTGGTGCTTTAATCTCCCCACCATTATTAACACTATTAGTGTACTTAATTCTATCCATATCCATTTTTTCAAGTGTTCTTTTAAAGTCGGTACAAAAGCCAAGCCTCTTATGCTTAATAAAAACTTTTCTAGCTTCTTTAGCTATATCTTAAAATTCTCGCACTAAGACTTTTAGAACAAAATCTCTCTTCTCTCCCCGCTCCATATCAGAAAGTGTAAGAAACATGTGTTGTATCATGGGGTTGAGACTAATAAATCTAGCTTCCATCATGCGTACCAAACAAACAGAGGCATCTTCATAAGTAGGGACAGCTTTTGCAAGGGGTATATCTTTAAGATCTTCATGCATACTAACATGGGTGAAAAATTCTTCTATATTATCTCTTCCAATTATAGACCCTTGTCCCACAGGTATATCTTTTGCAGTAAAATTAAAAGGAAACATGTTGAAATAAGTAAAGCAAATGCAAGTAACTAATTTTTTTGTGTTTTTGATATAGAGTGCAAGATAGTAAATAAAGTAAAGCTAGCAACTAATTTTTTTTGTGTTTTGATATAATGCAGCAAACAAAGTAGTAAATAAAATAAAGCAAGACAAAAACAAAGTAAAGAGATTGGATTGTGGAGACTCCCCTTGCAGCGTGTCTTAATCTCCCCGGCAACGGCGCCAGAAAATGTGCTTGATGGCGTGTACAGCACACGTCCGTTGGGAACCCCAAGAGGAAGGTGTGATGCAGACAGTAGCAAGTTTTCCCTCAGAAAGAAACCAAGGTTTATCGAACCAGGAGGAGCCAAGAAGCACGTTGAAGGTTGATGGCGGCGGGATGTAGTGCGGCGCAACACCAGGGATTCCGGCGCCAACGTGGAACCTGCACAACACAACCAAAGTACTTTGCCCCAACGAAACAGTGAGGTTGTCAATCTCACCGGCTTGCTGTAACAAAGGATTAGATGTATAGTGTGGATGATGATTGTTTGCAGAAAACAGTAAAACAAGTATTGCAGTAGATTGTATTCGATGTAAAAGAATGGACCGGGGTCCACAGTTCACTAGAGGTGTCTCTCCCATAAGATAAATAGCATGTTGGGTGAACAAATTACAGTCGAGCAATTGACAAATAGAGAGGGCATGACCATGCACATACATGATATGATGAGTATTGTGAGATTTAATTGGGCATTACGACAAAGTACATAGACCGCTATCCAGCATGCATCTATGCCTAAAAAGTCCACCTTCAGGTTATCATCCGAACCCCTTCCAGTATTAAGTTGTAAACAACAAACAATTGCATTAAGTATGGTGCGTAATGTAATCAATAACTACATCCTTAGACATAGCATCAATGTTTTATCCCTAGTGGCAACAGCACATCCACAACCTTAGAACTTTCTGTCACTGTCCCAGATTTAATGGAGGCATGAACCCACTATCGAGCATAAATACTCCCTCTTGGAGTTAAGAGCAAAAACTTGGCCAGAGCCTCTACTAATAACGGAGAGCATGCAAGATCATAAACAACACATAGGTAATAGATTGATAATCAACATAACATAGTATTCTCTATCCATCGGATCCCGACAAACACAACATATAGAATTACAGATAGATGATCTTGATCATGTTAGGCAGCTCACAAGATCCGACAATGAAGCACATGAGGAGAAGACAACCATCTAGCTACTGCTATGGACCCATAGTCCAGGGGTGAACTACTCACTCATCACTCCGGAGGCGACCATGGCGGTGAAGAGTCCTCCGGGAGATGATTCCCCTCTCCGGCAGGGTGCCGGAGGCGATCTCCTGAATCCCCCGAGATGGGATTGGCGGCGGCGGCGTCTCAGTAAGGTTTTCCGTATCGTGGCTCTCGGTACTGGGGGTTTCGCGACGAAGGCTTTAAGTAGGCGGAAGGGCAACGCGGGGGGCCACACGAGGGCCCCACACACCAGGGCCGCGTGGCCAGGGTCCAGGCCGCGCCGCCCTGTTGTGTCGGCGCCTCGTGGCCCCACTTCCTTTCCCCCTCGGTCTTCTGGAAGCTTCGTACAAAAATAGGACCCTGGGCATTGATTTCGTCCAATTCCGAGAATATTTCCTTACTAGGATTTCTGAAACCAAAAACAGCAGAAAATAGCAACTGGCTCTTCGGCATCTCGTTAATAGGTTAGTGCCGGAAAATGCATAAATACGACATATAATGTGTATAAAACATGTAGATATCATCAATAATGTGGCATGGAACATAAGAAATTATCGATACGTCGGAGACGTATCACGAACCTATCATCGAACGGTAGAGCTTGGGATCCACCGCTTTGCCGGCCTCGTCAAGGGAGAGTTGACACTTGAGATGCATTGGAGTTCCAATTCCCTTGGCGCCCTTCATGTCGAAGCGGTTGAGCATGTCTTGGAGATATTTCGCTTGATTGATGAAGGTGCCTTGTTCCATTTTCTTGATCTCAAACCCGAGGAAGTACTTGAGTTCACCCATCATTGACATCTCAAACCTATTTGTCATTAACATAGCAAACTCATCATTGAATTTTGTGTTAGTCGAGCCAAATATGATGTCATCTACATAGAGTTGGCATATGAAAAGCTCCCCATTGACTTTCTTAGTAAAAAGAGTGGGATCAATTTTCCCCACTTCGAAACCACGGTCTTCAAGCAACTCCTTTAGGTGCTCATACCAAGCTCTAGGAGCTTGTTTGAGTCCATATAGGGCCTTTTTGAGCTTGAAGACATGGTCCAGGAAATGGGGGTCCTCGAAACCCGGGGGTTGCTTCACATACACCTCCTCATGTAGAGGACCATTAAGAAAAGCACTCTTAACATCCATTTGTTGCAACTTGAAGCCATGATGAGAGGCAAAGGCCAAAAGGATACGGATGGACTCGAGCCTTGCAACGGGTGCAAAGGTTTCACCAAAGTCCACGCCTTCGACTTGAGAATAGCCTTGTGCCACCAATCTTGCTTTGTTGCGGATGACCATGCCATGTTCATCTTGCTTGTTCTTGAAGACCCATTTTGTGCCGATAACATTGCGGCAATGATCGGGTCGCTTCATGAGAGTGCACACATCATTCCTCTTGAAGTTGTTGAGTTCCTCTTGCATCGCATTCAACCAATCCGGATCTTTAAGAGCTTCATCAACTTTGAGTGGTTCCACCATAGAGACAAAGGTGTGGTGCTCACAAAAGCTTGCTAGTTGTCTTCGGGTAGTTACTTTGCCCTTTAGATCACCAATGATGTTACTCAAAGAATGGGACTTGAGGCGCAAGTGTCTTGCAATAGGATCTTCACGGCGAGTGGCGGCTAAAGGAGTAGATTCATGTGGGTCCTCTTGGCTTTCATCATGGTTTAGGTCCTCACCTTGACCTTCATTGTTGTTGAAGTGGACATCATCATCAAGAGATCCGGATGACTCGGGGATACTAGGAATGGTATTGTCCATATAGATCATCCCCGAACCATTCGGAGAAGAACTTGAAGCTTGGCCTTGGTCACTTGATGTCGGTTGTTGTTGTAGATGAGCTTGTGGTGAGTGTTGTTCTTGAGCTTGTGGTAGATGTTGTTCTTGAGCTTGTGGTAGATGTTGTTCTTGAGCTTGTTGAAGTGAGCTCGTACTTGATTGTTGTTGTAGATGTTGAGGTTGAACTTGAGGTTGTGGTAGAGGTTGGCTTGCATTTGTAAGATCAAAGGAAGAAGCTTGGCCTTGTGGTGTAGATGGCTCCACTTGGGTGGAACTTGGTCCTTCCCCGGTACTCATAGAAGGTAGCTCTTGGGGTCGGCGAATGCCAACACCCATCCTTCCTATGGCCTCCGGGGGAATTGCATCTCCTTTCTCACAAGAAGCACTTCGCTCCTCCAAAGATCTATCATCTTCATCGAATGTCACGTCACAAGATTCTACAACCCGCCCATTTGACTTGTTGAAGAATCTATAGG
This sequence comes from Lolium perenne, assembly GCF_019359855.2. Lineage (NCBI taxonomy): Eukaryota > Viridiplantae > Streptophyta > Magnoliopsida > Poales > Poaceae > Lolium > Lolium perenne. The sequence goes on along the minus strand of NC_067245.2, from coordinate 202,935,993 downwards.
CGTGAGAATCCGTAGCATAGCCAACGAAAATTCCTTCTTGAGCTCTTGAATCAAACTTGGATAGACGGGTGTCTTTGACAAGCACATAGCATTTGCATCCGAAGACCTTGAAGTATGACACATTGGGCTTGTTTCCGGTGAGAATCTCATATGGTGTCTTCTCTAGGCCTTTGCAGAAGTAGAGACGATTAGTAGCATGGCATGCGGTAGAGATAGCTTCCGCCCAAAAATTGTAGTTGGACTTGTACTCCATCATCATGGTTCGAGCGGCTTCAATCAAGGTTCGATTCTTCCTTTCGGCAACCCCATTTTGTTGGGAAGTATATGGCATGGAGTATTGATGTTGGATTCCTTCTTCGCCGAGGAAGTCATCCAAAGTATAGTTCTTGAACTCCGTTCCATTGTCGCTCCTTATTGCGAGGATCTTGTTGTCGTACTTGCATTGAACTTGATTGGCAAACTCCATCATGGTCCGTTGAGTCTCACTCTTGTACTTGAAGAAGAATACCCAACAATAGCGTGAATAGTCATCGACAATGACGAGGCAATACTTCTTTCCTCCAAGACTTTCATGAGACGGTGGACCGAAGAGATCAACATATAAGAGCTCCAAGCATCTTGTGGTAGAGATGATAGTCTTGGCCTTGTGAGGAGCTCCATGCATTTTTCCTTGTATGCAAGCCCTACAAACACGGTCCTTGCAAAAAGAGACATCTTCTTTTAGTCCGAGAATGTGGCCACCCTTGTGGAGACTTTGCAAAGTCCTCATGTTGATATGGGCTAGTCGGCGATGCCATAACCAACCCTTGTCACCTTTGGAGAATAGGCAAAGAGCGGAGGATGTTGTCTTTCCGGAGAAGTCAACAACATATAATCCGTTCTCTACATATCCAACAAAAGCTACACGGAGTGTCTTGCTCCACAAGAGGACCACCATATGTTCATCAAAGAAAGTACATAGACCCATGCGAGCAATTTGATGAACGGAGAGTAAGTTGTAACCAAGGGTCTCGACAAGGAGGACATTCACAAGTGAGATGTCGGGTGTTACCACCACCTTGCCAAGACCCAATACCTTAGAGCACGTGTTGTCGCCATATGATACGGTAGAGTAGGAAGGCTCGAGGTCGACAACAATATTCTTGTTTCCGGTCATATGACTTGTGGCTCCACTATCAACCACCCATTTAGCACCACTGGAAGCATAGTCCTACAAGGAATCAAGTCTTGGATTTAGGTACCCATTTTTCAATGGGTCCTAGCATGTTAGTAACAAGGGGTTTGGGAACCCAAATAGTCCAATCAACATTGTCCTTTTGAGGACCAATAAAGCGAGCACGAATATGTCCATAGTAATCAACAAAAAGAATGTGAGAAGGGTTGTTAGAGCCGGCGAAACCCTTCGAGGTGGAGTTGGGTACTCCATCCCTTCTTGAGCTAGCATTGCTCTCCTCAAGGTTGATCTCCATGTTCTTCTTCTTCTTGGTCCTCTTATTCCTCTTCCTCTTTGGCTTGGTAGCCACTCCTCCTTCATTGTAAGAGCCCTCTTTTGCTCCATCTTTAGCTTCAATGACTCCTTCTAAGTACTTGGCTTGAACTTGGAGCCTATCAACTTTGGCCTTCAAACGATTGACTTCCTCTTCATGCTCCGGATGAGGGTGGCAAATATCAAACACTTGGACTTCCTTTGCCTTGTTCACCCGGAAATGTTCCATCAAGGCTTCTTCTTGGAGAGCATTCATCTTCATGAGTAAGCGCTTGTCACTTTCCATCTTGGCAACGTCACTTTCATGAGTGCAACACACACGGTCATTGCTCAAAGGAAAGTACTCCTTCAAAGCTTCCTCTTGCATGGTATTGACCTCCATGAGCTTGGCTTCCCTCCTCTTCAAGGCGGCTATTTCCTCCTCATGATCACAACAAGTGGTATTCTCCTTGCTCATACGGAGACATTCCTTCAAAGACTCTTCTTGCATGCTACTCAAACTCAATAGCTTGGCCTTGGTGGTATCAAGAGTGGCAATTTCTTCTTCATGGTTGCAACATGAGGTCTTCTCTTTACACAAGCGGTAATATTCATCCAAGGCTTCTTCTTGAAGAGCATTGACTTCCAAGAGAAGAGCATTGTGCTTTCTCAAAGAAGCAACTTGATCAACAAGCTCGTCATGGCAAGAGTTGGGGTCTTCATCATCTTTCTCTTTGTTAGCTTCCTCGAGAGAGAGTATCTTCTTTTTGAGCTCACCCATCAAACCAAGAGTGTGATCTCGGTCCTTGATGAGTTGGGAGACAATAGCCTTGTTGGTGTCTTCGAGGACAATCACACTAGCTTCAAGAGACATGCGCAAATTTTGTTCATCTTCAAGCTCCTCTTTGAGTGAGGCAATCTCATTTGCCGCTTCCCTTTCCAACCTTTCCTTCTCCTCTATGAGGTCTTGTGCCGCACCAAGTTGGCTCAAGAGAGCCCCAACATGAGTCTTGGTATCCCCTTGCATGTTAGTGAGAAAAGTATCCAAACCCATAATCTCACGTTTAACGGTGAGACTAGTGGCATCATCAATATATAGAGCATTAGTCAAGGATGATGGTTTGGAGGGGGATTTTACCTCTGAGGATGCCTTTGCCATAAGGCAACGAGCATTGTTGGTGGCGAGGTTCTCATTTGGAGAGTCGAAGAGGGAGATAGAGGGAGTGGTAATGGCGATGGCGGCCACTCCCTCTCCTTCCTTGTTGGAGCTCTTGTCCCCACGTTCTTCATCCTCATCGGAGGAGTATTCTTCTCGAATAATGAAGGCTCTAGGCTTCTTGGTGAAGGAGACCTAGTCATCATCGGACTTGGGGGAGAACTTGGAGAATCCTTTTGAGAGTGACTTGAACTTTTCCTTGCGGATAAGTCTTCCACCATGATCTTCTCTTCTCTCAAACATACAATCCGCGACAAAATGACTCTTGTCGCCGCAATTGTAGCAAGTTCTTCCCTTTTGCCCCTCCCTTGGGCTCTTGGAGAAACTTCTTGGAGAGTCACGTGATCTTCTTGGTCTTGTATTTCGGGACTTGTTTCCATCCCAAAATTTCTTGGCGGCGAGAGCCATGTGCTCATGATAATTGATCTTGAGGTCATCCGGTCCCCACTCAATAGGATCCTCATCACTATCACTAGCCTCATGTACCTTCATCTTCAATGCAAGGTTGGGCTTGCGTGTGTTGTGGGCGCGAGCAACAAGATCCTCCGCATTCTTCTTGGAGATGTCCAAAGCGATGACTTCGCTAAGAACTTCATCGGATGTCATAGCACGGAAGGAGGCGTTTTGGCGGATGGCCGTCAACTTCACTTCCTCATAAGGGAGGAGAGCGTTGTAGAACTTGCGCTTGATCCAATGGTCATCCACGAACGTTGCTCCAAGATCTTGCATTTGTACGGCGAGAGCGATGAGGCGCCGATACATTTCTTTGGGGTCTCTCCTTCAATCATGACGAAATTGTCGGCCATATTGTTCACTTCATCGAAACGAGAGCTTTGGATGCTCGCATTTCCGAGGAAGAGCTTGTCGAGTTTATCCCATGCTTCCTTGGCGGTCTTGAGCGAGCGGATATGAGCACGGTCCTTTGGCGTGACGGCCATGTGAATCATGTTGATGGCGGTGGCGTTGAGTTGGTCATCCACCACATCTCTTCTTGTCAATTTCTTTGGATCTCGTGGTGAGTAGCCTTCCTCAATGATGCGCCAAAGCTCGGTAGATGCGCTGCGCACATGAGATTTCATCAAGAATTGCCAATTTTCAAAGTTATTTGACTCAAGTAATGGTGGTGAACCATGTGACAAGATATGTGGCATAGGTATTGGAACGTTTATGGTGTAATCACTTGGTGGTGGCACCTCATGATAACCCCCTAGACGTTCCGCAACCGGTGTCTCATCCTTCCCCTTTGTTGAAGTGCCGGTCTCCCCAAGCCCTTCCTTTTGTGGATCTTTTGTCGCTTGCGCGACAAAATCAACAAGAGGAAAGGAGGTAGCTTTTGGTGGGGGGTTTTCGGCACTTGCTTGAGCATCAACACTAGGGTTTGGTTTTTGAGCAACCAACTCCATCATCATCGCCTTCATTTGGTTAACGATGGATGACTCCAATTTCTTGAGGTCATCCAACGTAGCCGTTGTGGTATCGACGGGAGATGATGGAGCGGGTGGCACAAGGGAAGGTGACCCATTCGCCACACCCGCATCTTGTTCGGCCATTTCTTAGGCGGTAAAGCCCGAGCAAGAAAACCTTGCTCTGATACCAATTGAATGGATCGTAGCGAACAAGAGGGGGGGTGAATGGGCGCTACGTCAAGTTTTAGCCTTTTTCAATTTTTAGTGCAACGGAAGATAAATATGATAGCTTTAGCGATGGCGGTGTTCCTACAATGATCCTAGACAAGTACAACAAGCAAAGGAACAATCACAAGATAGTAAGAGTAAGGAGCGGGACAACCGGAGGGCGCGGAGACGAGGCGAGGTTTGTTTCCCGCAGTTCCTCCCACAAAAGGGAGTACGTCTGCGTTGAGGAGGTGCTAGCCTCACACAAGAGACTAGACGGCCACACCACGAAGGAAGGCCTCACCTTCTTCCTCGAGAGAGCTCCACAAAGGTGCTCCCCCTTCTCCACTAAGGCACCGGTCGAGGCGGTGATTCCTTCACAAGGTTAGGGCGAGCTCCACACCACAAGGAGGCTCCCAACAACCCATGGAGCTAGTACAACACCAAGCTAGCCTCCATGGATGCACTTCTTCCAAGATTCCACAATAGGAACTCTACCACCAAGATCCAATAAGGACTACCACGAATTGGTGAAATTTCTCTCGGTAGAACGATAGATCGGGGTCTCCTCCACCACTCCTCAAAGTATGAGCAAGATTGATTGGGTAGGGAGAGAGATCCACTAAGTTTGAGCTCAGCAACAATGGAGGAGAGAGAGAGAAGAGCTAAAACGAATTGGGGAAGAAGGGGCCCTTAAATAGGCTCCTCCAAATCCAACCGTTATGTCCAGTTTTTGCCTAAGCGGTACTACCGCTTTTGGAAAGCGGTACTACCGCTCTGAGTTCGAATCCCCACAGATCTTGTCCACGTGGACACATTGCGGTACTACCGCTCGCGGTACCGCTTGAGGTACCGCAATAGGGTCCAGACCTTACTGGATCCAAAGCGGTACCGAAACGGTACCAGAGCGGTACTGCCGTAACATGTTACGGTACTTGAGCGGTACTGTGGGCGGTACTACCGCTTGCAAGCGGTACTATCGCTCAAGGTACCGTAACTTGTTCTGTGGGACAAATCCAGCGCAGAACTCTGAGCGGTACCGTGAGGCGGTACCTATAGGGGTAGCGGTACTACCGCTACAGGTACCGGTAGTACCGGCCTGGCTAAAACTGGTTTTCTTCCCTATTTCTCTCCAGCCATGTCACCTCGCGAAACACACACAAAACCAGAAAACCTACAGCTACCCATAACTACGCTTCAGTCCTCCGATCTTGACGTGTCCAGCGAGGTCACCGTGCACTTGCAAATCTAGCAATGATACTCAAGGTACACGGTGAGATAACTCAAGTGTTGTCATCAAACACATAAAACACGGGGTTTAGACTTTGCTCTTTCACCAATCCCTTCCGCGTATCGGGGGAAACCCTAGGACTAGTGCGGGCAGCAGCGGTGTTGTCGTCGCTTTCCTTGTTGAAGGTGTTGCCTGATATGCGGCGCTTCGGCGTGCTTAGAGTGTGGTGGAATTCTTCGAAGGGCGCAGCGGTGGCAAGTCATCTTTGTTCATCTTTGTTCATGTCGAGCTGCCGGTGTTGGCATTATTTTCTTTTTTTCTTTCTCTTTTGTTCTTTTGGGCTTTGGTTGTGCTGCGGCCCCCAGCATGCTTGTTGTATCGGTTGATTATTATATTAATATAGCGGCGCAAAAGCCTATTTCAAGGAGTTGCAAAGTGCAAAACCAATCTCATGGTTTGCCATGCATATTGTGCTCATCTAGCTCTACCGTGTACTATTTATTTAGAAACAACAAAGCCCAAATTTGGTTCAGGGCGAATAGAACCTTACTATGCCAAGAGAGTATCAAAGCATTTTTTATGTATATAATTTGTACGTCAGCATAATTCATGCTTGATGTAAGTTCGAGCCCAGAATGATTTAGTAGAAAGTGTGTAACTGTTAGATCCAAGAAAACGGTTAATATCTTCCATTAGTGAACTGAGGTAAAATATTGCTCTTTATTTCACCTCCCTGTTTCACAAAAAACACCAAGACTGTTGAAGGAAGCCTACAGTGCAAACTAATTACATACAAAATTACCTACACTATAAACAGGTACGGGCGTGAGCACTCACGAGGTTTCTGCAATTAAAAGATAGAATACGGTTAGATATAGCATCAGAAATTGTTTGTCGTATTTGCTAAGTACAAATTGAATATGTCTAAATGTTTTAATCTTAAAGAGAATCATAAGGAATGGGTTAGATTGGATGTTATCCACATTCGAATAATACCATGATCTAAATGCTTTCCCTATTAATAATCATAATGTGATGATTAAAACTAATAAAAACGAAACAATTGCAAAGAGCTGAGACCTAAAAATGGGAAGATGAGAACGACATGATCAGAAACAATAACTTGTGAAGCCAACGTTTCATATATAGTTCAGGACAGATTGGATCTTTCAAAATAGGAAAAGTGATCTATGGTGGAGATAAGAGATGCAATCATTATTTACTTTTTTTTTTTTGAAAACGCAGTATTGAGCAGTTACTACTTACCCTTTATCCTTCGGTTGTCTACTGTTGTCTCTGCTGTTGATTTGCGGGAAACATCTGCCAAGGATATAGGTGTCAGCGGGGGCGAAGAAACCTCACTGCTCTCTCTGCTATGCCTAGACTCCAACAACTTATTTGCAGTTAGAATAGGTGTTCTTTGGCTGTTTGAAGGTATAGAGTAACTGCGAGTCATGGCAGCAGGTGGCCGCGGAAGCGGTGATGCTGTGTGTGATGGTGGGGACGCACGGGTTGGTACATTGGGTATCTGTCGCCTTGACACCAGAGGACCAGAATATCCAACCAAACCAGGACGGACAGCATCTACAGATGCAGGAGGCCTAGGAAGCTCATGAAGCTCACTAATTCTGGGGGATGTTATTGGGAGTGAAGTGATCCTAGGAACTTTTGGAGCCACAGATGGCTGCCAACCTGGTCCGTGTGATTTTGTTGACATAACACGAGGAGGATAGTTTATCGATGCTCTATGACCAGCAGCTGAAAACATGGGCTTGCTTAATCCTGCTTTGCTTGGAATTGGGCCAGAAAAAGATTCCCTCTTCATTTTCTTAGAATCTGAAGTTGAGTAGGAATAAACTAATGGTGATGACATCCCCTCGGTACTTGATGGCTTCTTAACAGGTCCGCTATACAATGAGCTCGGCTTGAAATCTTTCACCAGTGGAGAGGAATGCCACAGATTTGCTGCCATGTGTGATTTCTCAGGTTTATCTGGATGAGGCGATCTGTTGGTGCCTGCTGAATTGGAGTTCTTATCATCAGCTGGTGTTGGGAGTTTGTAGGAATAATTTGTTCTTGATTGTAGTGGACTTGAGAACATTGGAGAATTCAACTTTCGAAGCCTCGCAGATGGATCAAGTACATTCTCTGCAAAAATTGGTGCTGATTGAGTACCAAACTCTGGTTTCACTCGCGGAGCTGCAAAATCTGTCTCTATTTGCTCGGCAGATTCCTGTGTATGAATGACAAATACAAATAACTTCAGGAAATGCTTAAAATATAGAGTCATCCGACATAATAAATAACAAAGAGCGGGAGTATGAAATATTCAAACATCAAACAAGGACTGGAACCAATGAAGGATGCAAGGACCATACGCAAATCTCAATCTAATTATCAACATTACTTAAAAAATATACAGCAAGAAAATTCAGATTCACATGCTCCATCAAAGTGATATTAGACCAATTTAATAAAGGGCGTACCCAGTCAAGGCACAGTCAAGGCACACACCACTGACAAAACAATGGTACTAATTTGTAGGCCAAAACAGATAATAACACTTCCCTTCAAACAAGTGATCTATGCAGATAATTATGAAGTTTCACTGCTATTGCTATATCAGAAAGAATTATCCCCCAGAATGTGTGAATTTACAAACTGAACTTCATTTCAAACAAATTATCAATGCACAAAAACACTCATATCCATAAATACAATACTGGATAAGGCAGTTAGCTAACATGGAAGAAGATCCACTTATGCTTCACCTAAAGTCCTAAACTATACCATGCAGCAGCACTTACCCTTGCTACATATTCACTCAAAGAATGCTTGTAGCCATGCAAGAGAATGGACTCATTGACAAGGAATAAAATGGGCAGCATCTAGCATGACTAGAAGTTGAAAGATTACCTGCTCATGTTCCTTCAGAGGTTTCGAGGGACTCGTCATATTAGCCTGGTCCAACTACACACAAAACAAATGGTGTTCAGAATGAGGATAAGAGAAAAGAGAGATATAGAAGGAATTTCTACATACTTTAATCAAAACATGAAATGCGGAAATGAAAAATGCAGATAAGCAACTGTTATACGTCCACCCAAAAATGGAATTGAGCTGGGCTGCCATTAGGACTTAGGGTTCGCTGGGCTGGGTCATTCACTTCATAGGAGCACAAGACCTTAGCTAGAAAGGAGCATACCAGATCAGAAGAATGGCATTCCTCTCGCTTGGCTCCTCTGCTCATGTCTTTGATTCTGCTCTTCCACCAATTCACCACACTTTACCCCCAAATATGGAATGCTATTCTAACCAGCTACGGTGGACAATAATAGCAACATATTTTCGAATAAAATATAACTCACTGAGCTATAGCAGAGAAAATATTGTTTAATTTTTTGAACGTCACCACAGAATATTAAACAAAACTCGACCAATAGGCACTAGCACCTGTGTAGTTAGAAGAAATAACCTCTGACAATGAGCACACCCATGGAGTCTAGACCTTGAACCTGAGTGGGTTGGCCACACACTGGTGCTTCTAGCCAACGTGTTTTCATAATCACTGCACAGCACTCATGTGTCCCCCCAGAGACCCCAGTCCAAATAGCATGCGCTGAACTCGAAAAGTGCTACTCCCTCCTACCCATATTAGTTGTCGCAGATTTAGTATAAAGTGGTACTAAATCTGCAACAAGCACTATGGGTCAGAGGGAGTATTAGAGCCCAGGCTCCCTGGAGTCCTTTTCAAAAAAACAATGAAAACTTAATTTCAAGGTTTCAAACAAATTCAAAAAAATATACCTGGTTGTCGTCAACCATGTACACTACGAGTGTGCAATTTTTTCATGTGAAATACCTTGTATTTTAAGCTCATAAAAAAAAAATTTGGACAAATTTTAGAAGATTCAAAAGTGGCACTGTTCATGCTTTCAGATCTGTATTTTTGTCATTTTTGCTAATGATAGAATACAAGGTATTTCATATTGAAAATTTTACACACGGATAGAATAAATCATTGACTACACTGCTATGTTTGTTGAAATATTTTGAATCTTTAAATTTGAATTTCCCGAAGTTCTGAAAAACGAGCTCCATGAAGCTCGTGTGCTAAAACGATACACTCGCGCTGAACTGGTATACACACAAGTACAGACTTGCTTGGGCTCCTGTCCTCTCCTCTCCTAAAATGGTTAATCAAGCATCAAGCAATGTATATTTCTCGCTACACTCAGAAACACTTCCATGGGACTGACCCCTGCGCTAACATAATTTGAAACCCATACAGGCCACCACTAATGATCTGGAACGGTCCACAACTGATCCTACAGTTACCACAGCTTATCTGTAGCCCGAGCCCAGGCTTTTTCGAAACTGTGGGTGGCTCAATTGCCCATGGTAACATAATACGGTCCACAAGACAGGAAGTAGAACAAATCCAAGAACTGGATCTGTGATTGGACTGACCATGAATGGCACTTTGAAAACCAACTTCATAATAGTTAGTTCTGTTATCCCAAGTAAATAAATTAAGTTTGACCAAGTTTGTAGGGAAAAAAATCTACATCTACAATAAAAAAATCAATATCAGTAGATACACCATGAAATATGTTTTCATTGTGTATTTATCTGGTATTACAGATGTCGACTACAAATGTGGTCAAACTTTCAAAAAATTGACTTACAACAAGACTTATATGCCTTATATTTTGGGAAGAAGGGAGTATCACTTAATATTTGATTAAAAAAAAATATCAGTAGCATAGGTTTTACTGATGTGTCTTCGGTTTAGAGATTTTTTTCCAAAAGATCATAATTATGTGTCATCCCACCTCATTCCTCCTGTTTTATTAAATGGAATAAAAATTCTATAAGAACATGGGCCATATTGGCAGGAACAGGCAATTCACATGTTAACACCACGCCAGGGACAGCGCCAGGAATTGGTGTTTAAATCGGCTCACGGTTGGACGTTGGAACCCATAGATCACAAAAGACAGATGTTGTGATCAGCAAGTAGAAGTCTTAGTTGGTTTGTTAGTCTAAACAGTCATAACTCTAGAAAATGTGCACTATATGGAGAGGATGGATGTAATCTTTTGTTCTGAAGCAATAAGAAACCTCATTTTCCATCGCATTTCTCCCTTCTCACCCCATTACCCAATTGTGGGCCACTCTCCAGCGTCACAGCATCAAAACATTGTGGTAGGTAGCGGGCCAAGGAGAGGGTGCCAACCTCACATGACAACCTGTTACCTCTTTATACTGAAAATATCTAAAATGAATAGACCATGCTATCAAACAAAACTGGAGACATATATAACTCTTTCGAAAGTGCTTTTATGGTGAGATACTGAACAGTGATCTAACACTAAAAATGGCAATTGATTAAAATTGAGTAATGAGACAAAAATAAAAATTGAATGGACCAATTGGAAAAGGTAGAGCTTACATCCATTGAACTTCTGGAAGCAGGAAAGTTTACCCCGTAGTCAAAACTCAACTCACTGCCATCACTATGATTGTCATGGTAAGAGCTGTAATCATCATTATCAGTGTCATCATCCAGTCCACTAAAGTGATAATCAATGTGCTGCTTCTCGGCAACTGCTTTTACATGAGGTTCTAGAGCTTCTAGATACTTTAACCCTCTCCTGAAAAAACTCAACTGAAAGTTCAAAGTGAGATGGTTATAGCATATACAACTGCATAAATCCTTACCAATACTTTCTGTGAAGAAGGGTTAACGTACCTGAGCAGCATGATGGCGAGAAGCCTGTGTCAAAATACTTAAGAATTGACCTTGCTTCAATGATTTCAAGCGAAATATGAATAATGCTGCATCCTCTTGGTACTCGAGAAAGGATGCTTGCAGTTGTTCTGGGGAGAATGTTTCAACTTTGGAATGTCTTGATCGTCCTTTCTCTCTATAAGCTGCCCGCAAGGTCTCATACTCCTCTCTGAAGCCAAAATAAAAGGTGGCAGTGATCAGAACTTGGAGACACTGGAGTGATAAGATAGATATGACACAATTCAAGGTAAAGTTTGTACCTTTTCTGATCACATTGGTCTTTCATTTCCTGCAAGGGACAGTGCGTCATGGTCGCATAAATTTAAGTAATACTGAATGCATTTTTTTTATTTTCAGAAATGATGATAACTACAAATATGAACAGTAAATTAACAATAACCTTACAAAATTTGAAAGGTAGGAATTTATTTATGAAGTCGGGAGAACCACAGTTAAAAAGTTCAAACCTCTACAACTTGTAGCTCCTTGAGAAGTGACTCTGATGGGTTTGTGATTGTAGTTATGATATTTGTACGCTAGAAAAACAACAAAGTACTAGTCAGAGTATAAGAACATTAAGGACATGGAAGATGGAACAACTATGATGACTTCTAGGACATTTTAGTTCAGTTTAATAAGATAGAAAGGGAACTTACATAGCTATCCACAAACTTTTGTAGTTCAAACTGGGCCTTTCCTAGCATCATCAGTACTCTTCCTGCAGGTAAAGACATGTGAATAGAGCAAAAAACACCACATATTTCTATGACTAAGGAAGTAGACCTCCAAAACAAACAACACAAAAAAAAATTGCTCCTGGTATTTATTGAAAACCTTTCTTTCATGGACGGCAGGAGCTCTGCTCATTCTATTAGAAGGAAAGGAGGTTTGATGAAAACACAAATGAACATCACACACAGAGACAAAAAGACATCCTCAACCAACATCATCAACCCCACTAAAGAACACAGGGGCTCTCGCTACTGTAGCCTCTTTAATCATGCCGGTCAGTGTTGTATCGCTACTCGATCCTAGCGCAATCACGCCCACTCCTCCTTACTGAAAATCAGACTATCATCTTGTTCGATACAAAAACATAGGCATAGAGCTACAAGAACTTATGTGTAGAAAATAGAGTATCAACATGTATTTTTCTCATGAAGGATTTCACAATTTTTCAAAGAAAAAAAAGTAACACTAAAACATAACAGACTTGGTTTTAAATGAAGAAATGGTCTTTGCTGCAAGAACTGCTAAGAATATATGCTGCCATGCACATTTCCACATAATATGTGCTTATAGATAAAACGACTCACCACTGTCATCATCATCGTAATCAATTGCGCTTTTCTCAAGTAAACAAGTTCCCATTTCTTCCATAGCTTCTGCAAACTCTGCGGACATTTCATCACAACTAATTATGAAAGTATTACGCGAGCACACGCTCTCTAATGGTATGTTGTGGGCACCACTGTTCCATTGAAAATTACTTACTGCAGGAAATGTTAGAACATACCATATACACTATTTGTTGTTGCAGCTGCAGCCGACAGCAAGCTATCATAACAATTCCTCATTTCTTCCATCTCCTGCATAATAAGAACCTCACATAAGTCAAAAGTACATCAGGGCAAAGGGTGTGTTACAGAAATTGTGTTTCGGTCAGAATGATAACATTAGCACTTATTACTGACAGCTGAACGGTTGCAATATCAAATAGAAAGAAAAAACTATTCTGACAGGAGTTTGGCAATATGCATCCATTTGAATACACTGAACAAAAAGCTAAGGTTTGGCTCATGTCGCACGGACATTTGAAGCTACAAGGGCAAAGTGAGTCAAAAAAAAATATTACATCATACTACTGCTATAAGATCCACTGCTTGATAGCAACATGCCACATCGGCGAATCGAATGGAAGTTGCAGCCTTGTGGCAAATAGAATGGGCACGAAAAACAAACCAACCCTACATTGATCATACTAAAATTGTCTCCTTCATTATTCGCCCTCACATGCAAAAGTGTCACTTGTGATTCTTAGCCCAAAATATCATAAAGACGAAATAGATGAAAAACTCCCTCTGTCCCTACTTACATGGCGCCCTCACCTTGCGTAATTTAACTTTGACCATCAATTTGACCAATAATACACGAGACATGTGTCATAAAAGTTATGCCATTAGAAACTTTTTGCGAATACGAATACAATGGTATAATTTTTGTAGTCAAAGTTGAGCATCGAAGTACATGTGTGCCATGTCATTAGGGACAGAGGGAGTAGAAGACTTCTTAAAGATTAAAGAGAAGACTGCACTCTCATCCAACAAAGTACTGTACACTAGCCATGACTTAAAGCCCGCAGTCCCTTTCAAGCATCTACTAATGCTTCAATCACTTTCCTCTAAACTGGCCTACATGACTACATTGCTGTTCAAAAGGATGCCGGCATGACTCGGTTCCCCTAAAATACAAAATGCATTTTGATAATCGATCTTGAATATGACAGCCAGCAGCCAATGATAACAAATATAAAAATTTATTCCATTAACGACTTTGAATTGCTGACTCTGAGACCTGTTCCAAATACCAGCTTTCTCCAATCCAAGCCGCCTGCCGTAGACTTTGACCAGTGGGACTGAGCCAAGCCACAGAAATCAAATGCGTGTGACAACCACAACAACACATAAAGCAATCAACTCCCACAGATTTCACGTATTATAGAAATAAAATAATGCGATTAAATGGTTTCCAGAATTTCATTCACGCAGAACTGCTCAAAGATAGAAGAAGAAGAAAAACGAAAGAATATGTTTGGTCTCTGTATCCGTCGCTCGAGTTTTAATTCCCTTGGATCCCACATAATGCCAACGAGCAGGAACAATTCACCGCAACCAACGAGGACCGACCAAATTCATACAAATAAAAATAAGAGGTAATATCGCAACTCATCGATCGGCAAAGCCTCGTGATACGATTTACGCGCGTATCCACATCTCGCAGCGTGCCATAATCCCACCCAAAATAAAAATCCGTAATAATCAGAAAAAGGGAGTCGGCGAAACCTGGGCGGCGTCGACGAGCTCGTCGAGCTTGGCTGGCGGCGGGCGCTGGTCCTTCCTCTCCTTGTGGTGGTGGGGGAGGGAGAGGCCCCGGAACTTGCGTAATGGCGATTTCATCACCTTGGTCGTGAGAATCCAGGAACCGAATTCGCTACCTCCAATTCGTGGCCGCCGGACCTTTTGCTCCGGCGATGACTGGAAAGAGGGGACGGGGGAGAGAGAGAGAAAGAGGAGAGCTTTGTTTGACGGAATGGATTTTTCGGAAGACTAAAAATGGAGAGAGGAGGGAGAGTCTGATGTCGTGCGGATGCTACTGCTGTTTTGGGGAAGCCAAATAGTTAATGATTTGGTCCATGTTTGACCCAACCTAAGGACTTTGACCAGGGAAAGCGAGAGGATATACTCCTGCCGTCCTGCTCAATATAAATAAATGGGAAGATATGGGAACAAAATGAAATAACACCAGAAAATTATCAAAAGGAAAAAATTGAGAACAACATAGACGTACGCTCACATCAGTTTCTCTGTCATACAACATGACATATCTCAATTATTTTATATTTTAATCCTATAATATTAGAGGATCTTGGTACAGAAGTGATATAAAGTAACACTAAGAGGTATTTATTTTGTAACATGTTTTTCATCATTTATAGATAAAAGAAATACATAAGTAGTCTTATCAACTAATGCATGTGAAGTCCAAAATTCATACTTTGGTCACTGGAAAACATTATCAATAAAAACTTATATCAAACATGTCTATGAGACAAGAAAGATTAATCTAGTACATGTTTAACTAAAAGTTACAAGTTTGACCTAGAAAAATTATCTCCCTTGATAAATGGGAAGTGGGGAGCAAACTAAGAAACATACCAATAAATAAATGAAAATAGACGCTCAAAACCCCGACAAGACTTAAGTCCATTTTTTAAAACCCATGACATGTTCATTGATTGGAGATATTGAAGTGTAATTTCACCACCTAAAACTTCTTTTGGTTGTAGAAACTAGACAAAATATGAATAATAAAAATGTATAACTTAGATGTGATGTATTAGGGATTTTCAAGAGATCCTGGTTAATGTCTATAGATATGCTCGCCCATATTTTGAAAGAATGAAAGGGGAGTGGATAAAGACAAAGACTATGTGCATTAGAATTCTCAAACAAATAAAAGATTTTCATTAAAAAATATACAACATTAGTTAACTGCCCAAAAAGTATAATTATAAGGCTTTCATAACAAAAAAAATCCTAAAACTGGAACTCTTCACATTTTATGAAAAAATGGGAGCAAATAATAGTCCATCAAAACCGACTTCACAAATTCCACTAGAGCCGCTCTTCTAAAGCTCGGCGTGCATCCCAAACAAAACCCCACCCATCATCTTCTTGCCCTCATTTGTCTCGCTTAGGGTAACACTTAGTATCCATGATTATACACCAAAATAGATCTATTTTTCTTTAAGCGTCTCACTGGTTCATTTTCCTATTTCGATCTAAGAAGGTGAGATACATTCCAATCCACGTGTTATGCTTCCAACCGTCGCTATTGTGATGTTTTGGATCACTGTATAAAATACTTTTTTCTAGTTAAGAGTGTCTTATACAGTGTTGCCAAAAGATCACACAGGTGAAGAGTTACTACATTGAAGGTTCAGCAAGAGCTATTACCAGATTCAATGTGGAGGATCATGACATCAAAACTTGTGATGGGGACGAAGACGTAGCCAAGAATTAGTTTTTGCTAGCAATTGAATCTATGCCAAAATACATGTCTACATGTGATGTATGAAATGTACAATCAAATGAAGTATAACTTAATTTTTCTAAATTATTTGCATGCAATATCGAGTTATGAGTTATTGGGTGTACAACTGGATATTGCTTGTTGTTGCACAGATAAAACATTTGTTATGCATGCAGAAAGTATGAGGCTGGTTGAAACAAATGTGTGCCATATGAGTTTAATACATACGGCTGGCTCAACATTCATCTTTATGATCTTCCAACCTGCTAACGGTCGAGAATAAGAAATCGTTGTGACAGCCCTCCTATTGCAAACGACATGCAAAACGTAACCGTGTGCGAAAACAGACCCATTTCAACACAGTTTATTTAATCGTGTGCGCCGTGGGGGTCCATCATCCACCCTTCCATGGTGGCAGTTGGGTAAACCGTGTGTGATGGGCCATTCAGCCGTGTGTGAAGGTATGTTATGTACTAGTGTTGAAGTAAGAGTCATGAGCCTCGACAACAACCGGAATGTGCATGAACAAAGTAGGGGCAAACTAAACTTATTCTTGAAGTAGTACGGTGAGCATCACGGTCCTAGGGAGCAAGTCAGAGGTCACAGGTGTAGGGAGAGTAGACATACAAGGTAACCGTCGACCACCGGAAGTCGGAGGAGGCCAGGGTGCCTTGGCCAGAGATCGTGGCTGAGGGCCGTTTAGGGTGGCGGTGGTGCGTTCCAAAGGGCGGAGGAGCTCACCGCAGGGTGGTAGATGATGTGAGAGCTGGCGGGTCATGCCGACCAATGGTAATATTGGAGATGTTCCTATTATAGTTGGCAAGTAGAGAGGTTTTTTGCCCTCATTGTTGGAACGTAGAGTGGGTCTTCGGTACATTTGTGCCCTGGGAGTTCTAACTTTCTTTGTTTTTAGTTATTGCATCCTCTCGTTGGTACCATTGTAACTGTAACACGGTTTCCCTGTTTTTTTCTTTGATGTAAAATAATACCACTCTGTATAATTTGTGTACTAACTATTAAAAATGTTGCTTCTAACGAGGTTAGACTTGACAGCCAACCAACGGTTGGATGGTTATTGGCAGTGGTACTTAGCGTACCAGGAATCAAACCTCAAGTTTGACACTTTGGTGTCTTAAAAGACGATATATTCTTTTGAGAGGAGACATTTCCGGTGATAGAGATATGTTATGGTGACTTCATCAATATCAAAACCCACCGGCTCAGTCTCTCATTGGTGCTCATATGGGTAGGATATATGTGCGTGTGTTCATAGGAATAAATGTATGCATATATTTGTGAATGTATGTATATGTAATATGTTTCTAAGAAAAATGAGGTTGGCCTTTTGGAGCAGGCTACTACCTACAGGTAGCCCTTTTTATTCAGAATTTTAGAACTCAACTTCTGAGTTCCAAATATTTTTGAAAAAAACTAGATGTAGTAATGCTATGCACATGGATATTTTAGAAACTTCTAAATTGTCACATTTTTATTTTTTTAGTAGAGAATACATGGTATTTTGCATTGAAAATGTGCATGCTCGCAATGTATCTATATCGTTGACTACATTCAGAAATATTCCTAGATTTTCTACAACTTTGAAATTAGATCTTCAAATTTTAGAAAATATTGAGCTACCAGTAGCCCAAGCTCTAATGTGAATTTTTGGTTTCGGCATGTATACTGATAGAGAAGCCATGTCTAGAGAGACAATAGATATAACTTGTACAATACATTTCCTCCTACTAGCATACTTGTGAAAATGTATTATGTAATTTTTCAAGAGATCGTTTATTAGTTAAGGAAGAACAACTCTGAAAATGCTGATGTTACCACGTTATATATACTCTAATTCGATATGTCTTAATTAAGTTGCTTCGAATTTCCTCAGACAAATATCCCCCATGTTAAGAGCATTTCCAGCCGCGTCCCCCAAAGCGAGTCCGAATAAAGCGCCGGATCGAGCCTTTGAGGCCATCGCCGCGTGGTACCACTTTTGGGACGCGTCTGTTTCCAGCTGCCCCCCCCCCCCCCCCGCCCCCCCCCCCCCCCCCCCCAAATGAGCACCAAAACATGTTAATAATAGGAAATATAAAGTTTTCAGTTAAATTTGATTATATTGTACAACTTTGAATGAAAACACAGCTAGCGATTGCCCCTAGCTTACTTGCCATCCCTCGGGGACCTTGATGGCCTCGCCTCGTTGTTGCCTCTCTTCCTGTTCCGCTTATCCAACGCCGCCGCCCGCCACTCCCTCCGTTGCGCGCTCGCAGTAGAGTGCGGTGGGCCGTCGGCCTGCCGCGTCCTCCAGATTTACACAAAATAACCCTTTTGGGTAAGGATTGCACGAAATGACCCTCCGGCCAAACTATTTCACGTCTCTAACCCTTTTGTGTGGCTCTCTTCGCAAGAGCGTCACACCCTTTTGTGTGGCTCCCTTCGCAAGAGTGTCACACATCCTGTCATACGTGGCGCGCTCGAGCCTGCCAGCCGACGATGTGGGCGCCACGTAGACATGTGGGGTGTCCTTGTAAAGGGCGCCACACAAAAGGGTTAGAGGCGTGAAATAATTTGGCTGGAGGGTCATTTCGTGCGTTCTTTCCGCAAAGGGTTATTTTTGTGTAAATCGCCTCCTCCAGGAGCCGCTGCTGCAGCGCCTCGTTGGCGTCATCCTCTACCTTCTTCAACGTCTCGAAGAACGCAGGAAGCGATGGAGAAGGTGCACGAACATGCGCGGGAATGCGAACGGCGACGATGTGTGAAGGTGGTGCAGTGCCGACGGGATGTCTTGCCTACACCGCCCTAGAAACTGTCGTCGTATTAAGGCAAGGTTGACTAATTAGACCCGCCATTCACAAAGCTTCTAAAATGCACTCTGTGTAGCGGGGATGAGCTCGAGGCACCGGACACCATATCGACGGCGCCTTTCCATAAATGGCTTTCAAGACGCGCTGCAAATTCTGGGAACGGGACCAGAGATGCTATGGGGCGCGTTTGGTAGGTTGTGAGCCCTTTGGCTCGCATCGGCCCAGCAAAAAACGATCCGTTTGGTTGCATGTAAGTGGTACGCGTTGTGGCCCAACAGGTTCTCAAAGCACCCCAGGGACAGGCCTGGAGGAACGCCCGAATCGGCAGTTTCTCCGGGGCCAGGCCCGTTGTCTTGCCATTTTGCACGCCCGCGTGCAACGGTTGCACGCGTGGAGAAGCGCGTGAGACAGCGCGTTGTCTTGGTCCTCGCTCCCCACTTCCCCTCACCACTTCGTTCTTCTCTCTCCCCATTCACTCCTGGCACAGACATCATCGTCCTGTCCCATCAACTGCCGCCATGGCCTCCTCGCCTCCTCCACCTCCGCCATCCTCTCCAGCGCCGACGGATCCAGCCGTACGGCCGTCGGCCACCAGGTCCAACAAGGCGCTAATGCGCCTCGTCCGCGAGTACGAGGCCGGAGGCGGCGACTCGGCAGCGCAGATCGATGTCGGCCGCGTGCCGGTGATGAATCGACCATCGCCGTTCGCGAGAACGAGGCCCACCGGCGTCGCAACCCGGAGCGCCTCCGTCCTAGCTCTTCAAGCCACCGGGATTCGACCGGCGGATCCGTCGGGGACGGGGTTTTTTGCCCCGTCCCCATTAGGGTTTCCGACAGCGAGGGCGGCCGCAATGGCGGCTGGTGCACCAGGATCCAGCAGGGAGATGGAGCCCCCGCCGGGGTTCGCGTCGACCCCGATGCAGGTGGCGATGCCATGGGGCATGCCGCGTCCGCCTGCCCCCTATGGTGCGCCTCCCGTCCCGCTGCCGTCGGGGTTCAGCCGACCTCGTGCTCGGCGGCAGACAACAGCACCATCGGCGCCCGCTTCCGATCGCTGCATGATACGTCTCCAACGTATCTATAATTTCTGATGTTCCATGCTTGTTTTATGACAATACCTACATGTTTTGCTCACACTTTATAATGTTTTTATGCATTTTCCGGAACTAACCTATTAACAAGATGCCACAGTGCCAGTTCCTGTTTTCTGTTGTTTTTTGTTCCAGAAAGGCTGTTCGGGCAATATTTTCGGAATTCGACGAAACGAAGACCCAACATCTTATTTTTCCCGGAAGACCCCAGAACACCGAAGGAGAGTCGGAGGCGGGCCAGAGGGCCACCACACCATAAGGCGGCGCGGCCCCAGGCCTGGCCACGCCAGCCTATGGTGAGGAGGCCCCAGGCGCCCTCCTGCGCCGCCTCTTCGCCTATATAAGCCCTTTCGACCTAAAAACGCGATACCAATTGACGAAACTCCAGAAAGACTCTAGGGGCGCCGCCGCCATCGCGAAACTCCGTTTCGGGGGACAGAATCTCTGTTCCGGCACGCCGCCGGGACGGGGAAGTGCCCCCGGAAGCCATCTCCATCGACGCCACCGCCTATTTTTCCACGAAGCTTCCAGAAGACCGGAGGACTTACGAAGTGGGGTCACGAGGCGCCGCCACAACAGGGCGGCGCGGCCCTGGCGTGTGGGGCCCTCGTGTGGCCCCCTAACCTACCCTTCCGCCTACATATAGCCTTCGTCGCGAAACCCCCAGTACCGAGAGCCACGATACGGAAAACCTTACTGAGACGCCGCCGCCGCCAATCCCATCTCGGGAGATTCAGGAGATCGCCTCCGGCACCCTGCCGGAGAGGGGAATCATCTCCCGGAGGACTCTTCACCGCCATGATCGCCTCCGGAGTGATGAGTGAGTAGTTCACCCCTGGACTATGGGTCCATAGCAGTAGCTAGATGGTCGTCTTCTCCTTATGTGCTTCATTGTCGGATCTTGTGAGCTGCCTAACATGATCAAGATCATCTATCTGTAATGCTATATGTTGTGTTTGTCGGGATCCGATGGATAGAGAATACTATGTTATGTTGATTATCAATCTATTACCTATGTGTTGTTTATGATCTTGCATGCTCTCCGTTATTAGTAAAGGCTCTGGCCAAGTTTTTGCTCTTAACTCCAAGAGGGAGTATTTATGCTCGATAGTGGGTTCATGCCTCCATTAAATCTGGGACAGTGACAGAAAGTTCTAAGGTTGTGGATCTGCTGTTGCCACTAGGGATAAAACATTGATGCTATGTCCGAGGATGTAGTTATTGATTACATTACGCACCATACTTAATGCAATTGTCTGTTGTTTGCAACTTAATACTGGAAGGGGTTCGGATGATAACCTGAAGGTGGACTTTTTAGGCATAGATGCATGCTGGATAGCGGTCTATGTACTTTGTCGTAATGCCCAATTAAATCTCACTATACTCATCATATCATGTATGTGCATGGTCATGCCCTCTCTATTTGTCAATTGCCCGACTTTAATTTGTTCACCCAACATGCTATTTATCTTATGGGAGAGACACCTCTAGTGAACTATGGACCCCGGTCCTATTCTTTACATCCGAAATACAATCTACTGCAATACTTGTTCTTTACTGTTCTTCGCAAACAATCATCATCCACACTATACATCTAATCCTTTGTTACAGCAAGCCGGTGAGATTGACAACCTCACTGTTTCGTTGGGGCAAAGTACTTTGGTTGTGTTGTGCAGGTTCCACGTTGGCGCCGGAATCCCTGGTGTTGCGCCGCACTACATCCCGCCGCCATCAACCTTCAACGTGCTTCTTGGCTCCTACTGGTTCGATAAACCTTGGTTTCTTACTGAGGGAAAACTTGCTGCTGTGCGCATCATACCTTCCTCTTGGGGTTCCCAACGAACGTGTGTATTACACGCCATCAGTCACTAGGGCCCGAGTGGCATGATCTTAGATTTAAGCTCTATACTTATTGCTTAGATTGTATCTACAAGTTGTTTGCACATGTCTATGTCCGAAACCCGAGGCCCCAGAGTGACAAAGAATCGGGATAACTGGAGGGGAAGGCGTAGGTATGAGGATCACATGTTTTCACGGAGTGTTAATGCTTTGCTCCGGTGCTCTATTAAAAGGAGTACCTTAATTTCCAGTAGATTCCCTAGAGGCCCGGCTGCCAACGGCTGCCACCGGCTGGTAGGACAAAAGATGTGATGCAAGTTTCTCATTGCGAGCACGTATGACTATATATGGAAAACATGCCTACATGATTAATAATCTTGATGTTCTGTCTTAATGCTATTTCAATCCTATCAATTGTCCAACTGTAATTTGTTCACCCAACACTTGTTATTGGAGAGTTACCACTAGTGTAGATAGCTGGGAACCCGGGTCCATCTCTCATCATCATATACTCGGTCCTATATGTCATTGGAAGTAGTATCAACTATTTTCTGGTGCCATTGCTCTCATATTACTGCTACGCTCTTTGTGTTCTTGTTACTATCTTGCTCTCATATTACTGCTGCTTTCACATCACCCATGTTACTAGAGCTTTTCCAGGTGCAGCTGAATTGACAACTCAGTTGTTAAGGCTTATAAGTATTCTTTACCTCCCCTTGTGTCGAATCAATAAATTTGGGTTTTACTTCTCTCGAAGACTGTTGCGATCCCCTATACTTGTGGGTTATCAAGACTATTTTCTGGCGCCGTTGCCGGGGAGGCATAGCTCTACTCATAAGTTCACCTGGGGAGTACACTCTACCTCTCTCTCTGTTTTTGTTTTATTTTATTTTGTTTTGCTTAGTTTACTTTTGTCTAGTTTATTTTTGCTTAGTTTATTTCTGTCTAGTTTTATTTTGCTTAGTTTACTTTTGTCTACTTTATTTTTGTCTTGTTTTATTTTCCCTATATACCCGAAAATCCATAAAAATTTGAAAAACCTAAAAATTAAAAACTGCTATTATGGAAGAACCTACAACCTATTTGGAGCTTATAGCATTATATAATAATTATAGAGAATCAAGAACGGGAAAAATTATGAGTGCTGTGATAGAAAAATTGAATACAATTGCTAAAATCTTGCTTAAACGCCATGATATAAATTGTTGCTCTAAACAGGATACTAAACATCTTAAATTTCAATGTGGCTTTAGTGAAGAAGTTTTAATTAAGAACTATAATTGGAATAGCTATATTCATTTTGGGTTCAAAGAGGTAGAACAATTTGTCTTATTTATGGGAGCTTCTGAGATCGAATCCTTCATGTCTAAAAATTATGAAACTTGTGTTGTTTGTAAGGACCTTAAAGATTATGTCTCTTCTATCCTTAATTTTTGCATAGAAAGTTACATTGATAATCCTTATATCATTGATTATAAAGAGAGACTCATTAATGCACAAGAATGCACTCACAATTTGCAGGAACCAGTGGAAGAAGAAATTGATGAACGTGAAACCTCATTGGATGAAAAAGAGGAGGAAATTGATGAACCTGAAAGCTCATTGGATGAAAAAGAAGAGGAGAGTGATGAACAAAAGGAGGAAGAATGGATTAGCTACCCATGCCAACCTTCTAATGAGAGTAACTCTTTATCTCTTACACTATTTGATTGTCCTCCATGCTTACCGAAAGAGGATGAATGTTATGTTCATGTGGATTCTCTTGAAATGTTCCCTATGAGTAAAACTTGTGAGAATAATTATGCTACTGTTATCTATGATAATCCATGCTACTTTGATAAATCTTATGATAATGCTTTGTTTATGCCTGATGTCGAAATGCATAGTACAAAAGAGTTTTGCTTAGCAAATGTTTATGATAAATCTCTAGATGATGGTCCTATGTTACTTGATAATATTAATTGTACTACTAATGAAAAAGGGATTGGAGAAGTCTTGACTTTATCTAGGAGTCCCGTATCTTTTGGAATTGATCAATCATCTTGTTATATTATTGATAAAGGTGGGTTTGAAAGTTTTAATCCCGCTATTTTTGAGCTTGATAAAAATTATATGTTTACGGATCATGAAAAACATGCTGTATGTGATAGTTATATTGTTGAGTTTATTCATGAAGCTACTGAAAATTATTATGAGAGAGGAAAATATGGTTGTAGAAATTTGCATGGTACTAAAACACCTCTCTATATGCTGAAACTTTTAAAGTTACACTTGTTTTATCTTCTTATGCTTGTCACTTGGTTCTTCATGAATTTATTTGTGTACAAGATTCCTATGCATAGGAAGCGGGTTAGACTTAAATTTGTTTCATACTTGCTTTTTGATGCTCTCTTTGCTTCAATTTCTATTTTCCATGTGAGCATCATTAAAATTGCTGAGCCCATCTTAATGGCTATAAAGAAAGCACTTATTGGGAGATAACCCATGTTTTTATTTTGCTACTGTTTTGTTGTGTCTTGGAAGTTGTTACTACTGTAGCAACCTCTCCTTATCTTCATTTTATTGCATTGTTGTGCCAAGTAAAGTCTCTAATAGAAGGTTGATGCTAGATTTGGATTTCTGCGCAGAAACAGATTTCTATCTGTCACGAATTTGAGTAGGTCTCTCTGTAGGAAACTCAGAAAAATCTGCCAATTTACATGCGTGTTCCTCAGATATGTACGCAACTTTCATTAGTTTTGAGTTTTCTGATTTGAGCAACGGAAGTACCTCTTAAAAATTCGTCTTTACTGGCTGTTCTGTTTTGACAGATTCTGTCTCTGTTTTTTGCATTGTCTCTTGTGGACTTTAAGCAAGGCTTTCTAGACGTGGAGAGCTGTAGCTAATGTTTTATTGAGTTCTTGCAATGTGTCACTACAGGACTAAAGTGGATTAAAGTTTTTTGAGTACTAACCCCTCTAATGAAGTTTATGAGAAGTTTGGTGTGAAGGAAGTTTTCTAGGGTCAAGAGAGGAGGATGACATATGATCAAGAAGAGTGAAATGTCTAAGCTTGGGGATGCCCCTGTGGTTCATCCCTGCATATTTCAAGAAGACTCAAGCGTCTAAGCTTGGGGATGCCCAAGGCATCCCCTTCTTCATCAACAACTTATCAGGTCATCTCTAGTGAAACTATATTTTTATTCTTCCACATCTTATGTGCTTTACTTGGAGCGTCTGTGTGTTTTCATTTTTGTTTGTTTTTGAATAAATTCGGATCCTAGCAATCCTTGTGTGGGAGAGAGACACGCTCCGCTTTTTCATATGAACACTGGTGTTCTTCGTTTTACTTTTAATGTTCAATGACAAAAGTTGGAAGCTATTGCACTCATTGTTATTTGGTTGGAAACAGAAAATGCCTCATATTGTCTTGAATAATTTGATACTTGGCAATTGTTTTGAGCTCTCAAGTAGATCATGTTTAAGCTCTTGCATCATGTAGTTTAAACCCATTAGTGGAGAACTACCGTAGAGCTTGTTAAAATTTGGTTTGCATGATTGGTCTCTCTAAGGTCTAGATATTTTCTGGTAAAAGTGTTTGAGCAACAAGGAAGACAGTGTAGAGTTTTATAATGCTTGCAATATGTTCTTATGTAAGTTTTGCTGTACCGGTTCATACTTGTGTTTACTTCAAACAACCTTGCTAGCCAAAGCCTTGTACTAAGAGGAAATGCTTCTCGTGCATCCAAAACCTTGAGCCAAAACCTATGCCATTTGTGTCCACCGTATCTACCTACTATGTGGTATTTCCTGTCATTCCAAGCAAATACTTCATGTGCTACCTTTAAATAATTCAAAAGCTATTATCGCTTATTTGTGTCAATATTTTGTAGCTCATGAGGAAGTATGTGGTGTTTTATCTTTCGATCTTGTCATTTACTTCGGACAGACTTTCACCAATGGACTAGTGGTTCATCCGCTTATCCAATAATTTTGCAAAAAGAGCTGGCAATGGGGTTCCCAGCCCCAAATTAATTAACTTTCATTAATAATTCTCTTCACGTGTTTTGCCCTGATCTATCAGTAAGCAACTTAATTTTGCAAATAGACACTCCTCCATGGTATGTGAATGTTGGAAGGCACCCGAGGATTCGGTTAGCCATGGCTTGTGTAAGCAAAAGGTTGGGAGGAGTGTCATCCATAAATAATGAAACTAAAGTACATGTGTAAACAAAAGAGAAGAGAGATGATCTACCTTGCTGGTAGAGATAACGTCCTTCATGGGAGCCGCTCTTGAAAGTCTGGTTGATAAGGTAGTTAGAGTGCCCATTACCATTCGTTGACAACAACAAACACCTCTCAAAACTTTATTTGTATGCTCTCTATATGATTTCAAAACTTAAAAAGCTCTAGCACATGATTTAATCCCTGCTTCCCTCTACGAAGGGCCTTTTCTTTTACTTTACGTTGAGTCAGTTTACCTACTTCCTTCCATATTAGAAGCAAACACTTGTGTCAACTGTGCATTGATTCTTACATACTTATTTGCATTCATCATATTACTTTGTGTTGACAATTATCCATGAGATATGCATGTTGAAAGTTGAAAGCAACTGCTGAAACTTACATCCTTCTCTGTGTTGCTTCAATGCCTTTACTTTGAATTTATTGCTTTATGAGTTAACTCTTATGCAAGACTTTTGATGCTTGTCTTGAAAGTATTATTCATGAAAAGTTTTGCTATATGTTATCTATTTGTTAGCAACTATAGATCATTGCCTTGAGTCACTTCATTCATCTCATATGCTTTACAATAGTATGATCAAGGTTATGTAAGTAGCATGTCACTACAGAAATTATTCTTTTTATCGTTTACCTACTCGAGGGCGAGTAGGAACTAAGCTTGGGAATGCTTGATACGTCTCCAACGTATCTATAATTTCTGATGTTCCATGCTTGTTTTATGACAATACCTACATGTTTTGCTCACACTTTATAATGTTTTTATGCGTTTTCCGGAACTAACCTATTAACAAGATGCCACAGTGCCAGTTCCTGTTTTCTGTTGTTTTTTGTTCCAGAAAGGCTGTTCGGGCAATATTCTTGGAATTCGACGAAACGAAGACCCAACATCTTATTTTTCCCGGAAGACCCCGGAACACCGAAGGAGAGTCAGAGGCGGGCCAGAGGGCCACCACACCATAAGGCGGCGCGGCCCCAGGCCTGGCCACGCCAGCCTATGGTGAGGAGGCCCCAGGCGCCCTCCTGCGCCGCCTCTTCGCCTATATAAGCCCTTTCGACCTAAAAACGCGATACCAATTGACGAAACTCCAGAAAGACTCTAGGGGCACCGCCGCCATCGCGAAACTCCGTTTCGGGGGACAGAATCTCTGTTCCGGCACGCCGCCGGGACGGGGAAGTGCCCCCGGAAGCCATCTCCATCGACGCCACCGCCTCCACCATGCTCCGTGAGTAATTCCCCCATGGACTACGGGTTCTAGCTGTAGCTAGTTGGTACTCTCTCCCCCATGTACTTCAATACAATGATCTCATGAGCTGCCTTACATGATTGAGATTCATCTGATGTAATCGGTGTTGTGTTTGTTGGGATCCGATGGATTGTTACATTATGATTAGTCTATCTATATAAGTTTGTGAAGTTATTGTTGCTGCAATCTTGTTGTGTTTAATGCTTGTCACTAGGGCCCGAGTGGCATGATCTTAGATTTAAGCTCTATACTTATTGCTTAGATTGTATCTACAAGTTGTTTCCACATGTCTATGTCTGGAACCCGAGGCCCCAGAGTGACAGCAACTGGGATAACTGGAGGGGAAGGCGTAGGTATGAGGATCACATGTTTTCACGGAGTGTTAATGCTTTGCTCCGGTGCTCTATTAAAAGGAGTACCTTAATTTCCAGTAGATTCCCTAGAGGCCCGGCTGCCACCGGCTGGTAGGACAAAAGATGTTATGCAAGTTTCTCATTGCGAGCACATATGACTATATATGGAAAACATGCCTACATGATTAATAATCTTGATGTTCTGTCTTAATGCTATTTCAATCCTATCAATTGCCCAACTGTAATTTGTTCACCCAACACTTGTTATTGGAGAGTTACCACTAGTGTAGATAGTTGGGAACCCCGGTCCATCTCTCATCATCATATACTCGGTCCTATATGTCATTGGAAGTAGTATCAACTATTTTCTGGTGCCATTGCTCTCATATTACTGCTACTGCTGTTGTGTTACTGTTACTACTGCTCTTATATTACTGCTGCTTTCACATCACCCCTGTTACTAGTGTTTTTCCAGGTGCAGCTGAATTGACAACTCAGTTGTTAAGGCTTATAAGTATTCTTTACCTCCCCTTGTGTCGAATCAATAAATTTGGGTTTTACTTCCCTCGAAAGGCATTTGCGATCCCCTATACTTGTGGGTTATCAAGACTATTTTCTGGCGCCGTTGCCGGGGAGGCATAGCTCTACTCATAAGTTCACCTGGGGAGTACACTATACCTCTCTCTCTGTTTTTGTTTTATTTTATTTTGTTTTGCTTAGTTTACTTTTGTCTAGTTTATTTGTGCTTAGTTTATTTCTGTCTAGCTTTATTTTGCTTAGTTTACTTTTGTCTAGTTTATTTTTGTCTTGTTTTATTTTCCCTATATCCCGAAAATCCATAAAAATTTGAAAAACCTAAAAATTAAAAACTGCTATTATGGGAGAACCTACAACCTATTTGGAGCTTATAGCATTATATAATAATTATAGAGAATCAAGAACGGGAAAAGTTATGAGTGCTGTGATAGAAAAATTGAATACAATTGCTAAAATCTTGTTTAAACGCCATGATATAAATTGTTGCTCTAAACAGGATACTAAACATCTTAAATTTCAATGTGGCTTTAGTGAAGAAGTTTTAATTAAGAACTATAATTGGAATAGCTATATTCATTTTGGGTTCGAAGAGGTAGAACAATTTGTCTTATTTATGGGAGCTTCTGAGATCGAATCCTTCATGTCTAAAAATTATGAAACTTGTGTTGTTTGTATGGACCTTAAAGATTATGTCTCTTCTATCCTTAATTTTTGCATAGAAAGTTACAGTGATAATCCTTATATCATTGATTATAAAGAGAGACTCATTAATGCACAAGAATGCACTCACAATTTGCAGGAACCAGTGGAAGAAGAAATTGATGAACCTGAAAGCTCATTGGATGAAAAGAGGAGGAAATTGATGAACCTGAAAGCTCATTGGATGAAAAAGAAGAGGAGAGTGATGAACAAAAGGAGGAAGAATGGATTAGCTACCCATGCCAACCTTCTAATGAGAGTAACTCTTTATCTCTTACACTATTTGATTGTCCTCCATGCTTACCGAAAGAGGATGAATGTTATGTTCATGTGGATTCTCTTGAAATGTTCCCTATGAGTAAAACTTGTGAGAATAATTATGCTACTGTTATCTATGATAATCCATGCTACTTTGATAAATCTTATGATAATGCTTTGTTTATGCCTGATGTCGAAATGCATGGTACAAAAGAGTTTTGCTTAGCAAATGTTTATGATAAATCTCTAGATGATGGTCCTATGTTACTTGATAATATTAATTGTACTACTAATGAAAAAGGGATTGGAGAAGTCTTGACTTTATCTAGGAGTCCCATATCTTTTGGGATTGATCAATCATCTTGTTATATTATTGATAAAGGTGGGTTTGAAAGTTTTAATCCCGCTATTTTTGAGCTTGATAAAAATTATATGTTTACGGATCATGAAAAGCATGCTGTATGTGATAGTTATATTGTTGAGTTTATTCATGAAGCTACTGAAAATTATTATGAGAGAGGAAAATATGGTTGTAGAAATTTGCATGGTACTAAAACACCTCTCTATATGCTGAAACTTTTAAAGTTACTCTTATTTTATCTTCTTATGCTTGTCACTTGGTTCTTCATGAATTTATTTGTGTACAAGATTCCTATGCATAGGAAGCGGGTTAGACTTAAATTTGTTTCATACTTGCTTTTTGATGCTCTCTTTGCTTCAATTTCTATTTTCCATGTGAGCATCATTAAAATTGCTGAGCCCATCTTAATGGCTATAAAGAAAGCACTTCTTGGGAGATAACCCATGTTTTTATTTTGCTACTGTTTTGTTGTGTCTTGGAAGTTGTTACTACTGTAGCAACCTCTCCTTATCTTTATTTTATTGCATTGTTGTGCCAAGTAAAGTCTCTAATAGAAGGTTTATGCTAGATTTGGATTTCTGCGCAGAAACAGATTTCTATCTGTCACGAATTTGAGTAGGTCTCTCTGTAGGAAACTCAGAAAAATCTGCCAATTTACATGCTGTTCCTCAGATATGTACGCAACTTTCATTCGTTTTGAGTTTTCTGATTTGAGCAACGGAAGTACCTCTTAAAAATTCGTCTTTACTGGCTGTTCTGTTTTGACAGATTCTGTCTCTGTTTTTTGCATTGTCTCTTGTGGACTTTAAGCAAGGCTTTCTAGACGTGGAGAGCTGTAGCTAATGTTTTATTGAGTTATTGCAATGTGTCACTACAGGACTAAAGTGGATTAAAGTTTTTTGAGTACTAACCCCTCTAATGAAGTTTATGAGAAGTTTGGTGTGAAGGAAGTTTTCAAGGGTCAAGAGAGGAGGATGATATATGATCAAGAAGAGTGAAAAGTCTAAGCTTGGGGATGCCCCTGTGGTTCATCCCTGCATATTTCAAGAAGACTCAAGCGTCTAAGCTTGGGGATGCCCAAGGCATCCCCTTCTTCATCAACAACTTATCAGGTCATCTCTAGTGAAACTATATTTTTATTCTTCCACATCTTATGTGCTTTACTTGGAGCGTCTGTGTGTTTTCATTTTTGTTTGTTTTTGAATAAATTCGGATCCTAGCAATCCTTGTGTGGGAGAGAGGCACGCTCCACTTTTTCATATGAACACTGGTGTTCTTCGTTTTACTTTTAATGTTCAATGACAAAAGTTGGAAGCTATTGCACTCATTGTTATTTGGTTGGAAACAGAAAATGCCTCATATTGTCTTGAAAAATTTGATACTTGGCAATTGTTTTGAGCTCTCAAGTAGATCATGTTTAAGCTCTTGCATCATGTAGTTTAAACCCATTAGTGGAGAACTACCGTAGAGCTTGTTGAAATTTGGTTTGCATGATTGGTCTCTCTAAGGTCTAGATATTTTCTGGTAAAAGTGTTTGAGCAACAAGGAAGACAGTGTAGAGTTTTATAATGCTTGCAATATGTTCTTATGTAAGTTTTGTTGTACCGGTTCATACTTGTGTTTGCTTCAAACAACCTTGCTAGCCAAAGCCTTGTACTGAGAGGAAATGCTTCTCGTGCATCCAAAACCTTGAGCCAAAACCTATGCCATTTGTGTCCACCATATCTACCTACTATGTGGTATTTCCTGCCATTCCAAGCAAATACTTCATGTGCTACCTGATACGTCCCAAATGTATCTATAATTTCTTATGTTCCATGCTACTTTTATGATGATACTCACATGTTTTATACACATTATATGTCGTTATTATGCATTTTCCGGCACTAAACTATTGACGAGATGCCGAAGAGTCAGTTGCTGTTTTCTGCTGTTTTTGGTTTCAGAAATACTAGTAAGGAAATATTCTCGGAATTGGACGAAATCAACGCCCAGGGTCCTATTTTCACACGAAGCTTCCAGAAGACCGAAGAGGATAAGAAGTGGGGCCACGAGGCGGCCACACAACAGGGCGGCGCGGCCCAGGTGCTGGCCGCTTGGCCCTACCGTGTGGGCCCCACATGACGCCCCCTGACCTGCCCTTCCGCCTACTTAAAGCCTTCGTCGCGAAACCCCCAGTACCGAGAGCCACGATACGGAAAACCTTCCAGAGACGCAGCCGCCGCCAATCCCATCTCGGGGGATTCAGGAGATCACCTCCGGCACCCTGCCGGAGAGGGGAATCATCTCCCGGAGGACTCTTCATCGCCATGATCGCCTCCGGATTGATGTGTGAGTAGTTCACCCCTGGACCATGGGTCCATAGCAGTAGCTAGATGGTCGTCTTCTCCTAATTGTGCTATCATGCTCGATCTTGTGAGCTGCCTATTGATACGTCTCCGACGTATCGATAATTTCTTATGTTCCATGCCACATTATTGATGATATCTACATGTTTTATGCATACTTTATGTCATATTTATGCGTTTTCCGGAACTAACCTATTGACGAGATGCCGAAGGGCCGATTCTTTGTTTCTGCTGTTTTTGGTTCCAGAAATCCTAGTAAGGAAATATTCTCGGAATCGGACGAAATCAATGCCCAGCATCCTATTTTTCCAGGAAGCTTCCAGAACACCCGAGAGCCACCAGAGGGGAGCCCTGGTGGGCCCAGATGATAGGGCAGCGCGGCCAGGGCCTGGGCCGCGCCCCCCTATTGTGTCACCGCCTCGTCAGCCCTCCGACTCCGCCTCTTCGCCTATTTAAAGGTCCCTGGCCTAAAACTTCGAGACGGAAAAGCCACGGTACGAGAAACCTTCCAGAGCTGCCGCCAACGCGAAGCCAAGATCTGGGGGACAGGAGTCTCTGTTCCGGCACGCCGCCGGGACGGGGAAGTGCCCCCGGAAGGCTTCTCCATCGACACCACCGCCATCTTCATCAACGCTGCTGTCTCCCATGAGGAGGAAGTAGTTCTCCATCGAGGCTAAGGGCTGTACCGGTAGCTATGTGGTTAATCTCTCTCCTATGTACTTCAATACAATAATCTCATGAGTTGCCTTACATGATTGAGATTCATATGATGATGCTTGTAATCTAGATGTCATTATGCTAGTCAAGTGGATTTTACTTATGTGATCTCCGGAGACTCCTTGTCCCACGCGTGTAAAGGTGACAGTGTGTGCACCGTGTGGGTCTCTTAGGCTATATTTCACAGAATACTTATTCACTGTTATGAATAGCATAGTGAAGTGCTTATTTATATCTCTTTATGATTGCAATGTGTTTTGTATCACAATTTATCTGTGTGCTACTCTAGTGATGTTATTAAAGTATTTTATTCCTCCTGCACGGTGTAATGGTGACAGTGTGTGCATCGTGTAGTACTTGGCGTAGGCTATGATTGTGATCTCTTGTAGATTATGAAGTTAACTATTGCTATGATAGTATTGATGTGATCTATTCCTCCTTTCGTAGTGTGAAGGTGACAGTGTGCATGCTATGTTAGTACTTGGTTTGGTTATGTTGATCTGTTATGCACTCTAAGGTTATTTAAATATGAACATTGAATATTGTGGAGCTTGTTAACTCCGGCATTGAGGGTTCGTGTAATCCTACACAGTTAGTGGTGTTCATCATCCAACAAGAGGGTGTAGAGTCTAGGATCTATTTATTTATTCTGTTATGTGATCAATGTTGAGAGTGTCCACTAGTGAAAGTATGATCCCTAGGCCTTGTTCCTAAATACTGCAATCATCGCTTGTTTACTGTTTTACTGCTTGTTTACTTCCTGCAATATTACTACCATCAACTGCACGCCAGCAAGCACTTTTAAGCGCCGTTACTACTGCTCATATTCATTCATACCACTTGTATTTCACTATCTCTTCGCCGAACTAGTGCACCTATTAGGTGTGTTGGGGACACAAGAGACTTCTTGCTTTGTGATTGCAGGGTTGCTTGAGAGGGATATCTTTGTCCTCTTCCTCCCTGAGTTCGATAAACCTTGGGTGATCCACTTAAGGGAAACTTGCTGCTGTTCTACAAACCTCTGCTCTTGGAGGCCCAACACTGTCTACAAGAATAGAAGCACCCGTAGACATCAAGCTATTTTCTGGCGCCGTTGCCGGGGAGGAAAGGTAAAAGTCACTCATACTCCGGTCCCAGGTAAAGTACTTTTCTGTTGCCGTTGTGTGTGTGCTCGAAGCTATTTCCTTTAGATCCTGCAATTGCATCTTTTTGTTTCTTGTTTACACTAGTTAGGCATAATGGACAACAATGAGCTTCTTATTCTATTTCCTGATTTAAGACATGGATGGTTTGATGCGAAAATTAAAAAACCTATGGAACATATTAGTATGAACGCTTTGAACACCATTGTTGCTAATGATATGGAAAATTCTAAGCTTGGGGAAGCTGGCTTTGATGAGCATGATATTTTTAGTCCCCCAAGCATTGAGGAGAAAATTTACTTTGATGATACTTTGCCTCCTATTTATGATGATTATAATGATATTGGTCTTTTAGTACCGCCTGTTATGGAGGATAAATTTGATTATGATTACAATATGCCTCCTATATTTGATGATGAGAATAATAATGATAGCTACTTTGTTGAATTTTCTCCCACTACAACTAATAAAATTGATTATGCCTATGTGGAGAGTAATAATTTTATGCATGAGACTCATGATAAGAATGCTTTATGTGATAGTTATATTGTTGAGTTTGCTCATGTTGCTACTGAAAGTTATTATGAGAGAGAAAAATATGGTTGTAGAAATTTTCATGTTACTAAAACACCTCTCTATGTGCTGAAAATCTTGAAGTTACACTTGTTTTATCTTTCTATGCTTGTTGCATTATGCTTCATGAATTTGTTTATTTACAAGATTCCTATGCATAGGAAGTGGGTTAGACTTAAATGTGTTTTGAATTTGCTTCTTGATGCTCTCTTTTGCTTCAACTCTTATTTCTTGCGCGAGCATCATTAAAATTGTTGAGCCCATCTTAATGGCTATAAAGAAAGAACTTCTTGGGAGATAACCCATGTTTTTATTTTGCTACAGTACTTTTGTTTTATATTTGAGTCTTGGAAGTTGTTACTACTGTAGCAACCTCTCCTTATCTTATTTTATTGCATTTTTGTGCCAAGTAAAGTCTTTGAGAGTAATATTGATACTAGATTTGGATTACTGCGCAGAAACAGATTTCTGTCTGTCACGAATTTGGGCAGGGCTCTCTGTAGGTAACTCAGAAAAATCTGCCAATTTACGTGCGTGATCCTCAGATATGTATGCAACTTTCATTCAATTTGGGCATTTTCATTTGAGCAAGTCTGGTGCCACTTTAAAATTCGTATTTATGGACTGTTCTGTTTTGACAGATTCTGCCTTTTATTTCGCATTGCCTCTTTTGCTGTGTTGGATGGATTTCTTTGTTCCATTAATGTCCAGTAGCTTTGTGCAATGTCCAGAAGTGTTAAGAATGATTGTGTCACCTCTGAACATGTGAATTTTTGATTATGCACTAACCCTCTAATGAGTTTGTTTTGAGTTTGGTGTGGAGGAAGTTTTCAAGGGTCAAGAGAGGAGGATGATATACTAAGATCAAGAAGAGTGAAAAGTCTAAGCTTGGGGATGCCCCCGTGGTTCATCCCTGCATATTTCAAGAAGACCCAAGCGTCTAAGCTTGGGGATGCCCAAGGCATCCCCTTCTTCATCGACAATTTATCAGGTTTCTTCTCTTGAAACTATATTTTTATTCGGTCACATCATATGTACTTTACTTGGAGCGTCTGTTTGTTTTTGTTTTTTGTTTGAATAAATGCTTGTGTGGGAGAGAGACACGCTCCGCTGGTTCATATGAACACATGTGTTCTTAGCTTTTAATGTTCATGGCGAAGGTTGAAACTGCTTCGTTAATTGTTATATGGTTGGAAACGGGAAATGCTACATGTAGTAATTGATAAAATGTCTTGAATAATTTGATACTTGGCAATTGTTGTGCTCATGTTTAAGCTCTTGCATCATATACTTTGCACCCATTAATGAAGAAATACATAGAGCTTGCTAAAATTTGGTTTGCATAATTGGTCTCTCTAAGGTCTAGATAATTTCTAGTAAAGAGTTTGAACAACAAGGAAGACGGTGTAGAGTCTTATAATGTTTACAATATGTCTTTTATGTGAGTTTTGCTGCACCGGTTCATCCTTGTGTTTGTTTCAAATAACCTTGCTGGCCTAAACCTTGTATCGAGAGGGAATACTTCTCATGCATCCAAAATCCTTGAGCCAACCACTATGCCATTTGTGTCCACCATACCTACCTACTACATGGTATTTCTCCGCCATTCCAAAGTAAATTGCTTGAGTGCTACCTTTAAACAATTCAAAATTTATCACCTCTGATTTGTGTCAATGTTTAATAGCTCATGAGGAAGTATGTGGTGTTTATCTTTCAATCTTGTTGGGCAACTTTCACCAATGGACTAGTGGCTTCATCCGCTTATCCAATAACTTTGCAAAAAGAGCTGGCAATGGGATTCCCAGTCCCAAATTAATTAACAAAAATAGACACTCCTCCATGGTATGTGATTGTTGGACGGCACCCGAAGGATTCGGTTAGCCATGGCTTGAGAAAGCAAAGGTGGGGAGGAGTGTCATCATAATAAAACTAAAATAAAAAGGCACTCCTTCATGGTATGAGATTGTTGGCAGGCACCCGAGGATTCGGTTAGCCATGGTTTGTGAAAGAAAGGTTGGAAGGAGTGCCACACAAAAATAAAAATAAAATGGGAGCCGCTCTTTGAAGGTTTGTCTGGCAAGGGGGTTAGAGTGCCCACTACCATTCGTTGACAACAACAAACACCTCTCAAAATTTTACTTTTATGCTCTCTTTATGTTTTCAAAACCAAAGCTCTAGCACAAATATAGCAATCAATGCTTCCCTCTGCGAAGGGCCTTTCTTTTACTTTTATGTTGAGTCAGTTCACCTATCTCTCTCCACCTCAAGAAGCAAACACTTGTGTGAACTGTGCATTGATTCCTACATACTTGCATATTGCATTTGTTATATTACTCTATGTTGACAATTATCCATGAGATATACATGTTACAAGTTGAAAGCAACCGCTGAAACTTAATCTTCCTTTATGTTGCTTCAATACCTTTTACTTTGAATTATTGCTTTATGAGTTAACTCTTATGCAAGACTTATTGATGCTTGTCTTGAAAGTACTATTCATGAAAAGTCTTTGCTTTATGATTCATTTGTTTACTCATGTCATTACCATTGTTTTGATCGCTGCATTCATTACATATGCTTACAATAGTATGATCAAGGTTATGATGGCATGTCACTCCAGAAATTATCTTTGTTATCGTTTACCTGCTCGGGACGAGCAGGAACTAAGCTTGGGGATGCTGATACGTCTCCGACGTATCGATAATTTCTTATGTTCCATGCCACATTATTGATGATATCTACATGTTTTATGCATACTTTATGTCATATTTATGTGTTTTCCGGAACTAACCTATTGACGAGATGCCGAAGGGCCGATTCTTTGTTTCTGCTGTTTTTGGTTCCAGAAATCCTAGTAAGGAAATATTCTCGGAATCGGACGAAATCAATGCCCATCATCCTATTTTTCCACGAAGCTTCCAGAACACCCGAGAGCCACCAGAGGGGAGCCCTGGTGGGCCCAGATGATAGGGCGGCGCGGCCAGGGCCTGGGCCGTGCCCCCCTATTGTGTCACCGCCTCGTCAGCCCTCCGACTCCGCCTCTTCGCCTATTTAAAGGTCCCTGACCTAAAACTTCGAGACGGAAAAGCCACGGTACGAGAAACCTTCCAGAGCCGCCGCCATCGCGAAGCCAAGATCTGGGGGACAGGGGTCTCTGTTCCGGCACGCCGCCGGGACGGGGAAGTGCCCCCGGAAGGCTTCTCCATCGACACCACCGCCATCTTCATCAACGCTGCTGTCTCCCATGAGGAGGGAGTAGTTCTCCATCGAGGCTAAGAGCTGTACCGGTATCTATGTGGTTAATCTCTCTCCTATGTACTTCAATACAATAATCTCATGAGCTGCCTTACATGATTGAGATTCATATGATGATGCTTGTAATCTAGATGTCATTATGCTAGTCAAGTGGATTTTACTTATGTGATCTCCGGAGACTCCTTGTCCCACGCGTGTAAAGGTGACAGTGTGTGCACCGTGTGGGTCTCTTAGGCTATATTTCACAGAATACTTATTCACTGTTATGAATGGCATAGTGAAGTGCTTATTTATATCTCTTTATGATTGCAATGTGTTTTGTATCACAATTTATCTGTGTGCTACTCTAGTGATGTTATTAAAGTATTTTATTCCTCCTGCACGGTGTAATGGTGACAGTGTGTGCATCGTGTAGTACTTGGCGTAGGCTATGATTGTGATCTCTTGTAGATTATGAAGTTAACTATTGCTATGATAGTATTGATGTGATCTATTCCTCCTTTCGTAGTGTGAAGGTGACAGTGTGCATGCTATGTTAGTACTTGGTTTGGTTATGTTGATCTGTTATGCACTCTAAGGTTATTTAAATATGAACATTGAATATTGTGGAGCTTGTTAACTCCGGCATTGAGGGTTCGTGTAATCCTACACAGTTAGTGGTGTTCATCATCCAACAAGAGGGTGTAGAGTCTAGCATCTATTTATTTATTCTGTTATGTGATCAATGTTGAGAGTGTCCACTAGTGAAAGTATGATCCCTAGGCCTTGTTCCTAAATACTGCAATCATCGCTTGTTTACTGTTTTACTGCTTGTTTACTTCCTGCAATATTACTACCATCAACTGCACGCCAGCAAGCACTTTTCTGGCGCCGTTACTACTGCTCATATTCATTCATACCACTTGTATTTCACTATCTCTTCGCCGAACTAGTGCACCTATTAGGTGTGTTGGGGACACAAGAGACTTCTTGCTTTGTGATTGCAGGGTTGCTTGAGAGGGATATCTTTGTCCTCTTCCTCCCTGAGTTCGATAAACCTTGGGTGATCCACTTAAGGGAAACTTGCTGCTGTTCTACAAACCTCTGCTCTTGGAGGCCCAACACTGTCTACAAGAATAGAAGCACCCGTAGACATCACCTATCATGATCAAGATCGTTTCTTTGTAATCCTACATGTTGTGTTTGTTAGGATCCGATGGATATTGAATACTATGTCAAGTTGATTATCAATCTATCATATATGTTGTTTATGTTCTTGCATGCTCTCCGTTGCTAGTAGAGGCTCTGGCCAAGTTGATACTTGTGACTCCAAGAGGGAGTATTTATGCTCGATAGTGGGTTCATGCCTCCATTAAATGCAGGACGATGTGAGAAAGTTCTAAGGTTGTGGATGTGCTGTTGCCACTAGGGATAAAACATCGATGCTTTGTCTAAGGATATTTGTGTTGATTACATTACGCACCATACTTAATGCAATTGTCTGTTGCTTGCAACTTAATACCGGAAGGGGTTCGGATGATAACCTGAAAGTGGACTTTTTAGGCATAGATGCATGCTGGATGGCGGTCTATGTACTTTGTCGTAATGCCCTGATTAAATCTCATAGTACTCATCATGATATATGTATGTGCATTGTTATGCTTTCTTTATTTGTCAATTGCCCAACTGTAATTCGTTCACCCAACATGCTATTTATCTTATGGGAGAGACACCGCTAGTGAACTGTGGACCCCGGTCTATTCTTTACATCTGAAATACAATCTACTGCAATACTTGTTCTTTACTGTTCTTCGCAAACAATCATCTTCCACACAATACGGTTAATCCTTTGTTCACAGCAACCGGTGAGATTGACAACCTCACTGTTACGTTGGGGCAAAGTACTTTGGTTGTGTTGTGCAGGTTCCACGTTGGCGCCGGAATCCCTGGTGTTGCGCCGCACTACACTTCGCCGCCATCAACCTTCAACGTGCTTCTTGGCTCCTCCTGGTTCGATAAACCTTGGTTTCTTTCTGAGGGAAAACTTGCTACTGTCTGCATCACACCTTCCTCTTGGGGTTCCCAACGGACGTGTGTTAATTGCACGCATCAAGCACTTTTTCTGGCGCCGTTGCCGGGGAGATCAAGACACGCTGCAAGGGGAGTCTCCACTTCCAATCTCTTTACTTTGTTTTTGTCTTGCTCTACTTTACTTTATTTACTGCTTTGTTTGTTCTCTATATCAAAAACACAAAAAAATTAGTTATTTGTTTTACTTTACTTTATTTAGTTTGCTTTACTTATCTTTATTACTGTTAAAATGAATACTCCTGAGAACACTAAGTTGTGTGATTTCACTAGTAAGGCATAATGGAAAACATCTGTGAGCTTTTTATACTATTTCCTGAGTCAAGACATGAATGGTTTAATGCGAAAATTAAAAAACCTATGGAACCTTATTTGCATGATAGTAGTAATATTAGTATGAACGCTTTGAACACCATTGTTGATAATGATATAGAAAATTCTAAGCTTGGGGAGGTCGGTTTTGATGAAAATGATCTCTTTAGCCCTCCGGGTATTGAGGAGAAAGTTTATGTTGATTATGATATGCCTCCTATTTATGATGATTATAATGATAGTGGTCTTTTGGTGCCGCCTACTATGGAGAGTAAACTTTATTATGATTATACTATGCCTCCTACACTTGATGAGAATAATAATGATAGCTACTTTGTTGAATTTGCTCCCACTACAACTAATAAAATTGATTATGCTTATGTGGAGAGTAACGATACTTTTATGCATGTGAATAAGAATGTTTTATGTGATACTTATATTGTTGAGTTTTTTCATGATGCCACTGAAAGTTATTATGAGAGAGGAAAATATGGTTGTAGAAATTTTCGTGTTACTAAAACACCTCTCTTTTTGCTGAAAATTTTGAAGTTACACTTGTTTTATCTTTCTATGCTTGTTGCATTATGCTTCATGAATTTATTTATTTACAAGATTCCTTTTCATAGGAAGTGGGTTAGGCTTAAATTTGTTTTGAATTTGCTTCTTGATGCTCTCTTTTGCTTCAACTCTTATTTCTTGGGAGTGCATCATTAAAACTGTTGAGCCCATCTTAATGGCTATAAAGAAAGCACTTCTTGGGAGATAACCCATGTCTCTATTTTGCTTAGAGATGGCACCCGCAGGGTATGGGTACGGGTAGAGCCATCCCATACCCGTCCCCGTCACCTTCAATCTTACCCATCACCCGTACCCATACCCGCCAACGGGTGCAAGTTTTTCCCATACCCATCACCCGGCGGGGTAAATGGGTACCCGCGGGTAAAAATACCCGTGCTTATAACACATCAAATTGATCAAAAAATATGACATGAGGTGAAACAATCCTAAATAGGGGACTAATCCTGACTAACCTACCAGCAATTGTGAGACCAGAAAGTTTGAGATTCAACCTAGCTATGTAAAGGTGTGATTAGGGGGGGATTAAGTACTTTAGAATATTACAACGGCCT
This sequence comes from Lolium perenne, assembly GCF_019359855.2. NCBI lineage: Eukaryota > Viridiplantae > Streptophyta > Magnoliopsida > Poales > Poaceae > Lolium > Lolium perenne. The sequence goes on along the minus strand of NC_067245.2, from coordinate 202,894,906 downwards.
ACTTGTCAAATATAGATGGGTACATGGGTACGTGGGTATGGGTTCTACGATCCCATACCCGTACCCGCCTTACCCGATGGGTATGATATTTTCCCATTTACAAACCCATGGGTAATATTTTGTCCCATACCCGTACTCCTATTGGGTTTTTACCCGGCGGGTACGCGGGTCATGGGTACCCATTGCCATCCCTAATTTTGCTACTGTTTTGTTGCGTCTTGGAAGTTGTTACTACTGTAGCAACCTCTCCTTATCTTTATTTTATTGCATTGTTGTGCCAAGTAAAGTCTTTGATAGTAAAGTCAATACTAGATTTGGATTACTGCGCAGGAACAGATTTCTTGCTGTCACGAATCTGGGCAGAATTCTCTGTAGGTAACTCAGAAAAATCTGCCAATTTACGTGCGTGATCCTCAGATATGTACGCAGCTTTCATTTAATTTGGGCATTTTCATCTGAGCAAGGCTGGTGCCATTTTAAAATTCATCTTTACGGACTGTTCTGTTTTGATAGATTCTGCCTTTTATTTCGCATTGCCTGTTTTGCTATGTTTGATGGATTTCTTTGTTCCATTAACTTTCAGTAGCTTTGTGCAATGTTCAGAAGTATTAAGAATGATTATGTCACCTCTGAATATATGAATTATGCACTGACCCTCTAATGAGTTTGTTTCGAGTTTGGTGTGGAGGAAGTTTTCAAGGGTCAAAAGAGGAGGATGATACAATATGATCAAGAAGAGTGAAAAGTCTAAGCTTGGGGATGCCCCCGTGGTTCATCCCTGCATATTTTAAGAAGACCCAAGCGTCTAAGCTTGGGGATGCCCAAGGCATCCCCTTCTTCATCGACAACTTATCAGGTTCCTCTAGTGAAACTATATTTTTATTCCGTCACATCTTATGTGCTTTGCTTGGAGCGTCTGTTTGTTTTTATTTTCGTTTTGTTTGAATAAGATCGGATCCTAGCATTCTTTGTGTGGGAGAGAGACATGCTCCGCTGTTTCGTATGAACACATATGTTCTTAGCTTTATCTTTAATGTTCATTGCGAAGGTTGGACTATTTCATTCATTGTTATATGGTTGGAAACGGAAAATGCCGCATGTGGTAAATGGTATAATGTCCTAAATAATGTGATACTTGGCAATTGTTGTGCTCATATAGATTCTGTTTAAGCTCTTGCATCATGTACCTTGTACCCATTAATGAATAACTACATAGAGCATGTTAAAATTTGGTTTGCATGATTGTTCTCTCTAAGTCTAGATATTTTCTGGTTGAGGTGTTTGAACAACAAGGAGACGATGTAAAGTCTTATAATGCTTACAATATATTTATATGTGAGTCTTGCTGCACCGTTTTATACTTGAGTTTGCTTCAAACAACCTTGCTAGCCTAGCCTTGTATTGAGAGGAATTCTTCTCGTGCATCCAAATCCTTGAGCCAATAACCATGCCATTTGTGTCCACCATACCTACCTACCACATGGTATTTCTCCGCCATTCCAAAGTACATTACTTGAGTGCTACCTTTAAAATTCCATTCTTTACCTTTACAATATATAGCTCATGGGACAAAATAGCTTAAAACTATCGTGGTGAAGAATATGTACTTATGTGTCTTATTTCTTAGTAAGTTGCTTGTTGAGCGGTAACCATGTTTTCTGGGGACGCCATCAACTTTTACCTTTGTTGAATATCATGTGAGTTGCTATGCGTGTTCGTCTTGTCTGAAGTAAGGGCGGTTTTCACAATCAAATGGTTTGAGTATGCATACTGTTAGAGAAGAACATTGAGCCGCTAACTAAAGCCATGATTCATGGTGGAAGTTTCAGTTTGGACATAAAACCTCAATCTCTTATGAGAATATTACCTGTTGTTGAATGCTTAAGCATTAAAAGAGGAGTCCATTATCTGTTGTCTATGTTGTCCCGGTATGGATGTCTAAGTTGAGAATAATCAAAAGTGAGAAATCCAATGCGAGCTTTCTCCTTAGACCTTTGTACAGGCGGCATAGAGGTACCCCTTTGTGACACTTGGTTGAAACATATGTTATGCAATGATAATCCGTGTTAACCCAAGCTAATTAGGACAAGATGCGAGCACTATTAGTATACTATGCATGAGGCTTGCAACTTATAAGATGTCTTATACATAACTCATATGCTTTATTACTACCGTTGACAAAATTGTTTCTTGTTTTCAAAATAAAAAGCTCTAGCACAAAAATAGTAATCCATGCTTCCCTCTGCGAAGGGCCTTTCTTCTACTTTATTGTTGAGTCAGTTTACCTATTCTTTCTATCTTAGAAGCAAACACTTGTGTAAACTGTGTGCATTGATTCTTACATGTTTACCTATTGCACTTGTTATATTACTTTGTGTTGACAATTATCCATGAGATATACATGTTGAAGTTGAAATCAACCGCTGAAACTTATATCTTCCTTTGTGTTGTTTCAAAGCTTTCTACTAAGAATTTATTGCTTATGAGTTAACTCTTATGCAAGTCTTATTGATGCTTGTCTTGAAAGTATTATTCATGAAAAGTCTTTGCTATATGATTCATTTGTTTACTCATTATCTTCATCATTGCTTCGAATCGCTGCATTCATCTCATGTGCTTTACAATAGTATGATCAAGATTATGATAGCATGTCACTTCAGAAATTATCTTTGTTATCGTTTACTACTCGAGGGCGAGTAGGAACTAAGCTTGGGGATGCTTGATACGTCCCAAACGTATCTATAATTTCTTATGTTCCATGCTACTTTTATGATGATACTCACATGTTTTATACACATTATATGTCGTTATTATGCATTTTCCGGCACTAACCTATTGATGAGATGCCGAAGAGCCGATTCTTTGTTTTGCTGTTTTTGGTTTCAGAAATCCTAGTAAGGAAATATTCTCGGAATTGGACGAAATCAACGCCCAGGGTCCTATTTTCACACGAAGCTTCCAGAAGACCGAAGAGGATAAGAAGTGGGGCCACGAGGCGGCCACACAACAGGGCGGCGCGGCCCAGGTGCTGGCCGCGTGGCCCTAGCGTGTGGGCCCCTCGTGACGCCCCCTGACCTGCCCTTCCGCCTACTTAAAGCCTCCGTCGCGAAACCCCCAGTACCGAGAGCCACGATACGGAAAACCTTCCAGAGACGCAGCCGCCGCCAATCCCATCTCGGGGGATTCAGGAGATCGCCTCCGGCACCCTGCTGGAGAGGGGAATCATCTCCCGGAGGACTCTTCATCGCCATGATCGCCTCCGGATTGATGTGTGAGTAGTTCACCCCTGGACCATGGGTCCATAGCAGTAGCTAGATGGTTGTCTTCTCCTAATTGTGCTATCATGCTCGATCTTGTGAGCTGCCTATCATGATCAAGATCGTTTCTTTGTAATCCTACATGTTGTGTTTGTTAGGATCCGATGGATATTGAATACTATGTCAAGTTGATTATCAATCTATCATATATGTTGTTTATGTTCTTGCATGCTCTCCGTTGCTAGTAGAGGCTCTGGCCAAGTTGATACTTGTGACTCCAAGAGGGAGTATTTATGCTTGATAGTGGGTTCATGCCTCCATTAAATCTGGGACAGTGACAAAAAGTTCTAAGGTTGTGGATGTGCTGTTGCCACTAGGGATAAAACATCGATGCTTTGTCTAAGGATATTTGTGTTGATTACATTACGCACCATACTTAATGCAATTGTCTGTTGCTTGCAACTTAATACCGGAAGGGGTTCGGATGATAACCTGAAAGTGGACTTTTTAGGCATAGATGCATGCTGGATGGCGGTCTATGTACTTTGTCGTAATGCCCTGATTAAATCTCATAGTACTCATCATGATATATGTATGTGCATTGTTATGCCTTCTTTATTTGTCAATTGCCCAACTGTAATTCGTTCACCCAACATGCTATTTATCTTATGGGAGAGACACCGCTAGTGAACTGTGGACCCCGGTCTATTCTTTACATCTGAAATACAATATACTGCAATACTTGTTCTTTACTGTTCTTCGCAAACAATCATCTTCCACACAATACGGTTAATCCTTTGTTCACAGCAAGCCGGTGAGATTGACAACCTCACTGTTACGTTGGGGCAAAGTACTTTGGTTGTGTTGTGCAGGTTCCACGTTGGCGCCAGAATCCCTGGTGTTGCGCCGCACTACACTTCGCCGCCATCAACCTTCAACGTGCTTCTTGGCTCCTCCTGGTTCGATAAACCTTGGTTTCTTTCTGAGGGAAAACTTGCTACTGTCTGCATCACACCTTCCTGTTGGGGTTCCCAACGGACGTGTGTTAATTGCACGCATCACTACCTTTAAATAATTCAAAAGCTATTATCTCTTATTTGTGTCAATGTTTTATAACTCATGGGGAAGTATGTGGTGTTTTATCTTTCGATCTTGTCATTTACTTCGGACAGACTTTCACCAATGGACTAGTGGTTCGTCCGCTTATCCAATAATTTTGCAAAAAGAGCTGGCAATGGGGTTCCCAGCCCCAAATTAATTAACTTTCATTAATAATTCTCTTCACGTGTTTTGCCCTGATCTATCAGTAAGCAACTTAATTTTGCAAATAGACACTCCTCCATGGTATGTGAATGTTGGAAGGCACCCGAGGATTCGGTTAGCCATGGCTTGTGTAAGCAAAAGGTTGGGAGGAGTGTCATCCATAAATAATGAAACTAAAGTACATGTGTAAACAAAAGAGAAGAGGGATGATCTACCTTGCTGGTAGAGATAACGTCCTTCATGGGAGCCGCTCTTGAAAGTCTGGTTGATAAGGTAGTTAGAGTACCCATTACCATTCGTTGACAACAACAAACACCTCTCAAAACTTTATTTGTATGCTCTCTATATGATTTCAAAACTTAAAAAGCTCTAGCACATGATTTAATCCCTGCTTCCCTCTGCGAAGGGCCTTTCTTTTACTTTATGTTGAGTCAGTTTACCTACTTCCTTCCATCTTAGAAGCAAACACTTGTGTCAACTGTGCATTGATTCTTACATACTTATTTGCATTCATCATATTACTTTGTGTTGACAATTATCCATGAGATATGCATGTTGAAAGTTGAAAGCAACTGCTGAAACTTACATCTTTCTCTGTGTTGCTTCAATGCCTTTACTTTGAATTTATTGCTTTATGAGTTAACTCTTATGCAAGACTTTTGATGCTTGTCTTGAAAGTACTATTCATGAAAAGTTTTGCTATATGTTATCTATTTGTTAGCAACTATAGATCATTACCTTGAGTCACTTCATTCATCTCATATGCTTTACAATAGTATGATCAAGGTTATGTAAGTAGCATGTCACTACAGAAATTATTCTTTTTATCGTTTACCTACTCGAGGGCGAGTAGGAACTAAGCTTGGGGATGCTTGATACGTCTCCAACGTATCTATAATTTCTGATGTTCCATGCTTGTTTTATGACAATACCTACATGTTTTGCTCACACTTTATAATGTTTATATGCGTTTTCCGGAACTAACCTATTAACAAGATGCCACAGTGCCAGTTCCTGTTTTCTGTTGTTTTTGGTTCCAGAAAGGCTGTTCGGGCAATATTCTCGGAATTCGACGAAACGAAGACCCAACATCTTATTTTTCCCGGAAGACCCCAGAACACCGAAGGAGAGTCGGAGGCGGGTCAGAGGGCCACCACACCATAAGGCGGCGCGGCCCCAGGTCTGGCCGCGCCAGCCTATGGTGAGGTGGCCCCAGGCGCCCTCCTGCGCCGCCTCTTCGCCTATATAAGCCCTTTCGACCTAAAAACGCGATACCAATTGACGAAACTCCAGAAAGACTCCAGGGGCGCCGCCGCCATCGCGAAACTCCGTTTCGGGGGACAGAATCTCTGTTCCGGCACGCCGCCGGGACGGGGAAGTGCCCCCGGAAGCCATCTCCATCGACGCCACCGCCTCCACCATGCTCCGTGAGTAGTTCCCACATGGACTACGGGTTCTAGCTGTAGCTAGTTGGTACTCTCTCCCCCATGTACTCCAATACAATGATCTCATGAGCTGCCTTACATGATTGAGATTCATCTGATGTAATCGGTGTTGTGTTTGTTGGGATCCGATGGATTGTTACATTATGATTAGTCTATCTATATAAGTTTGTGAAGTTATTGTTGCTGCAATCTTGTTGTGTTTAATGCTTGTCACTAGGGCCCGAGTGGCATGATCTTAGATTTAAGCTCTATACTTATTGCTTAGATTGTATCTACAAGTTGTTTGCACATGTCTATGTCCGAAACCCGAGGCCCCAGAGTGACAGCAACTGGGATAACTGGAGGGGAAGGCGTAGGTATGATGATCACATGTTTTCACGGAGTGTTAATGCTTTGCTCCGGTGCTCTATTAAAAGGAGTACCTTAATTTCCAGTAGATTCCCTAGAGGCCCGGCTGCCACCGGCTGGTAGGACAAAAGATGTTATGCAAGTTTCTCATTGCGAGCATGTATGACTATATATGGAAAACATGCCTACATGATTAATAATCTTGATGTTCTGTCTTAATGCTATTTCAATCCTATCAATTGCCCAACTGTAATTTGTTCACCCAACACTTGTTATTGGAGAGTTACCACTAGTGTAGATAGCTGGGAACCCCGGTCCATCTCTCATCATCATATACTCGGTCCTATATGTCATTGGAAGTAGTATCAACTATTTTCTGGTGCCATTGCTCTCATATTACTGCTACTTCTGTTGTGTTACTGTTACTACTGCTCTCATATTACTGATGCTTTCACATCACCCATGTTACTAGTGCTTTTCCAGGTGCAGCTGAATTGACAACTCAGTTGTTAAGGCTTATAAGTATTCTTTACCTCCCCTTGTGTCGAATCAATAAATTTGGGTTTTACTTCCCTCGAAGACTGTTGTGATCCCCTATACTTGTGGGTTATCACTGCACCGCCGCCATCGTTGAGGACGTACGCTCCGGCTCCGCCTCCTCCACCACCCGGATTTGGTCCTCTTCCTCCTCAGAGTGGGCCGCTGTCGGTCCACCCCAATCGTAAGTACCTTCACTCAATCTGCTTATGTGACATTGTAGATGTGAATGTAGATAGGATTCATTGCAATGTGCTTATGCTTGCCATGCCAAGCTCAAGCACCATCATGGACTTGACAAATCCATGACATTGCTTGAGCTTGGCATTTCCATTGTACATGACATTGCTTGAGCTTGGCAATGCCAAGCTCAAGCACCTACCAATGCCAAGCTCAAGCACCATGATTGGCTTCACAGTGCTTGTTCTTGGCATTGGCATAATGTCAAGTCCATGCTTCTGCTTGTCCATGCTTCTGATTGTCCATGATATTGCTTGCTTGTCCATGCCATTGCTTGTCCATGCTTCTGATTGTCCATGCCATTGCTTGCTTCTGTCCATGCCATTGCTTTCTTGTCCATGCTTCTGATTGTCCATGCCATTGCTTGCTTCTCTCCATGCTATTGCTTCCTTCTGTCCTTGACACTGCTTGAGCTTGACATTGCTTGCTTGTGCTTCTGCAGAACTGGCCCTTCCTGGACATGTTCTCGGACGAGCCCATACTGGACGCTATCGACTATGCCGTCCGTGTGCAACTGCGTGATCCCAACGTAGCGTTCATGGAAGCCCACCACCAGATCATAGCGTCGAGGCTTCACGCCGGCCGTCCTGCTGACCTGGGGCACGCAGTCAATCCGCGTCTGTCGGCGTTCTTCGTCCAGGTGGAGAGCCATGACCTCCGTGCCCTCGCCGTCCCGCCGTACATGGAGCAGCCCCTGATCAGGAAGTACAAGCTCAAGAACAATGCCCCCCGGTCAAGGTCTGCTTGTACTTGGCGAGCGTTGCGAGTGGAAGGTGCAGCTGCAGTGGACAGGGCAGCGCGTCGGGTTCATCAAGTCCTGGAGCGAGTTCTGCGCCAGGATTTTGCTGCACGTCGACGACACGCTTGTCTTCACCCCTCAGGACGAAGGCTTCAAGGTCGTCGTCTTCAGGAAGGAGACGTCCTGCCCTAGCGTCTTCGGCTGCAAGAGACACCGTGAGGGCCCTTTTGCTGATCCTCGCCATTAAGGTGTTGCTGCTCCATCGCTGCCTCTGTTTATGTCTGATCCTGTTAGTTGTGCTGGCCTCTAGGAGGCTTTTGAACACTGCTTTTGTGCATATCTCACTGTTGTGCTGGCCTCTAGGAGGCTTTTGAACACTTCTTTTGTGCAAATCTCACTGTTGTGCTAGCCTCTAGGAGGCTTTTGAACACTGCTTTTGGACCTGGGTAGTCTGCTCCCAGGTTTAGGCAATCGTCTTACCACTCTGACGCTAGATTAGGAACTGTGAAGTACGCTGTTCGTTGTGTATAAGTGTTTGTTGTGCTTATGATCGTGATTGAGCTGTTTGTATGCCGTTATATGATGGTAAGGTCACCATATTTGAATGTGGTGAGGAGAAGCTGTTGTCAGGGTGTCCAAAATGGCAACCAAACACATGTGCTCTCGCTGAACAGAGATGGAACGTTGTCTCCAGGCATCTAAACAATGTGCAATTCTGTTCAGGCCGGTGTAGCACAGGCTACCAAACGATCGTCCAAAAGTGGCCCGCGACCATTCGCAACACGCAGGACGCCCATTTCGCTGCGCCAAGCATGCACGATTTCGGCCCAGGCAACCAAACGCGCTCGTAATGGAGCCGTGCTTGCATGTTCCGCGAGGCGCGAGCTCACGATCATGCAACATTGCAACGCATCAATCATTCGTTCATGATGTCGCTCCTTTTCGCGGCAATGCGATCCTAACCACACTGCTAATTTTAAGGTCACACGATTACGTGGATACCACTAGGAAAAAGAATGCCAGCTTTCAGAAGATTTCAATCTACTAGTAGTTTTAATTATCTGTCCGATGGCTGCTGGCTGGTAATCGGACAAGCAGCTAGTCCCCATGATCGAATCGACAATCTTAGGATTTGTTTTATTTTTCGTGAAACTCAGCATTATGGTAGCTGGTGCCTAGTGGATTGTGTCAGCTGTCAAGGAGGAAAGTGACTAAATACAGTCTGATATTATACTAACAAAAAGTATATGTGTAGTTGATACGATACGGGCGGCAACTAGCTTTGCAGAAGCCACAACACGGATGGTGAAGGGTTTTTTTTTACAAGGATGGTGAAGAAATTGGCCGTTATTGGAGTACACAAATGAAAAATCAACGGTCTTCCAAATTACCATAATTTATATATATATGTATCTAATCAAAATAATAATTTGAAAAAGAATCTGCAAGATCTATCTACCATAGTAGCACTACTCTTCCTGGACGCGGACGATGTGAATCTGGATGCACGTGCACGGGGGACCATATTATAAAAAATCTAAAAAATGTTATTTCAAAGATTTAGAAAAATTTGAAAAAAAATTGCACTATGTTGGCACTTATTTATGCAGATTTTAGTATAAAAATGACCATATGTGACTTACACATAAACGTGAAGATGGAATTTACTATTTCCTGTGAACAATACACAACCAATCATCATAGTGTCATTTGAACATTTTATCATTTTCGTGTAGGCCAAATATAATCGTTTTTTTTTTTGTGAAAACTTACATAAGTAAGTACCAACATAGTATGTACATGAAAAAAATTAATTGTTTTTGAGATTTTTAAATAGCGTTTTTCAATATTGGAGAAACAGGTGCATGTGCACCCGGGTTCATCCTTGTATTTTCCGACTCTTCCGTTCCATAAAACAAGACGTATATTTTCAGTTAAAAGTCAATGTCTTATAAATTTAATCAACAACATAGGCAACAAATAAGCATCTAAAATACCAAATCAATATCAATAGATCCACCATAGAATGTATTTTCATAATGTATTTGTTAAACATTGTAGATGTTTATATCTTTGCCCATTAGGTTGGTTGAACCTACAACACATTGGTTGTGACTAAAAAATATACGCCTTATTTCATAAAACAGAGGTAGTACTAAGAATATAATATGATATGTCTTCAAGCTCATCCGGTTGTGAGCGTATTATTGAAGTTTTGGTGACGGGATCTTTACACTAGATATTGTTTGGCGCTGTGTTTGGATGCACTGAATTGGATATAGAATTGAATTAGACTAGAAATTCTAATTCTAAAATGGAAATGAATTGGTTTCGAATTCAAATTCTGGTGTTTGGGTGTGCTTGAAATTTGGTATTGAAATAAGAGGATGTATCCAATTCCAATTCCTGTTTGGATGTACAAATCATAGAATTTGATGTTTTTGAGTTTGGACAGTATAAATTTATGTATATGTAAAAAAGTAGCATGTGTATATTAGATTATATATTGTCGGAAGCATACATCAGCTAGACATATGAATATACCTTCACTTCAAACTTTACTTGGACTCAGCTACTAATTCCTGCAGAACAACGAAAAATAAGAACCAAGACACCACGTATATACATTCAGAGAAGTAATAGTACAGTGGAATAGAAAATAGAGGATGGGAGAGGCCGGTCAGCCGCGTGCGTGCGCGCCAGCGGAGCATCACGACGCGAGTCCGGCCGGCCTGCGCCTGTGTGCCAGTGCAGAATACAGAGAACAAAGGGAGAGAAGCCGCGTCACCACAGCAAGGAGAGGCCTGGCTGGCCTGCGCGCGTGTGCCAGGCGAGCATCTACCACGGGAGGGAGGCCGCATCACCATGGCAAGGAGGGGCCGGCGGGGCGAGCGCCACCACGGGAGAATCCCGCGCCGTTCCCCAACTCAAAGGTTGACCCTAGGGCGGAGGGCAGACGCCGGCCGGATTTGGGAGAGGAGGGAAGAGAGAGGAGGGAGGAGGCCGGAATAGGGAGAGGCGGGAGGAGGCCGGCGACATACTCAGAGTTCCAGGAGATCGATCGCCGGCGACGTTCTTTTTCCGCGAGAAAGACGAGCTAGGACGTACCGGTTCGGGAGCTAAATTCCACGCAAATACAGAGCCCCAGACCTCGGAATCTTTCACAGAAGAAAAAGACTACGCGCGGGCGGGCGCTGGAATTAGCCAACGTTTCCAGGCTTTAATTCTACGGGCACCCAAACAGCTGAATTGGAGGACTAAATTCCAATTCCTCAATTCTGGACTTAATTCACTGCATCCAAACACAGTGTAAGTCATTTCTTCTAGTGAATATGTTTTTTGTTTGGTGACTCAGTTGCGACATGTATACAATCAAATATTGCCTTCGAAGAATATACATTTGTAGGAGCGAAATCTAGCGTGAACCGTCAGCATAATGTTCGCTTTGGGCCCGACAACTTCTGTAACGTTTTCTTCTTTTGGGGAATCAGAAGGTACCATCCGGCTGTCCATTATATATATATTTTTTAACAGGAGATGAGATGGGTCCCGAAGGACCCAGATACTTTCATTGATTTTGCATTAGTACAAGTGACCTAGAAAATTACAACCGCACATAGAAACTTTACATAAAAGACCCTGAAGGCAAGTTGTGGAAAGCAATCGGGTCCATCTTCCACCAGGCTCCATCGCCTGACCGAGATCTTCACCACCGGGGACAAACCACTTGGGATGAAGACCTCACCGTCTCTACGTCGCCGGCAGATGCCGAATAGACGAGCTACAGACGCCAGCTTGAAGCCATACCGCCTCCCATCAGGCATCAAGGCCGGGAGGAATAAGGGGAGGCTGCGCAGCTTGCCAGCACTCCAAATGGCCGCCATTCGGCCAGCAGAGTCGACGACGACACACGTCGCCGAGGATGAGCCCAAGATGGAGAACCAGAACCTGCTCCTGGTCCAACGCCGAAGACCCATCTCCGACACGGTGACGAATCTGACAAATCCAGTGATAAACACACCTTCAGCATCTCCACTCCCACCATGGCAGCACAAAGGCCAGGAAGAAATCATCCCCAAATCCGCCAGGACCAGCCACCTCGTGAGCTTATTTGCAGAGCAAACACCATATCTATCCTAGCCTTGTACCATCCACCATGGATAGCGCGGCCAAGGCAGAGCCGGCAGCCCCCCAGCGTTGCTCACCGGCACCAGGGGGTAGCTCAAACACGGCATAACGCTAGAAGCCACCAGGGCAACACAAAGCCTATACCAAATCCACTGAGGCGACTTTAGGGTTCCGTCCTCCCGCTAGCAACGCCATCGGTCTGCTCCACCTTTGGTGGCATTAGGGCATTGGAGGTGTGGTGGACCACGGCTCCTCGCCGGTGGGAGGTTTCTTGTTATTTTTAGGTTGTTTTTAGTGTCTTCTTCAGAATGATGAGGCGGCGGCTACATCCTTATTGCAGAATAAGGTTATCCCCGCCCTATCCTCACTCTGGTGGAGTTTTGTGTCCGACGGATCTCCTGTGATCCGGTCCATCTTCTTGTCCATTGGTGTGGTTATAGGTTTGGCTCTTCTGATCTACGGTTCTCATCATTGGCGTTGCTTGCTGCTTTGCTACGTTGACCCTTTGGAGCTTTATCACGACGACTTTCCGTCTATCTACTACAACAAGCTCTACTTTGACAAGTTTTTCCCGGCTCCGGTGATGGAGGGACGAGGACACCGGCGTGCCTTTGGCTTGCTCCAGTGTTTGTAGTCTCCACTAGATGGTCTAAATACCTTTTTGTATTTTTTTATTACTTTTGGTATTCTTACTGTTGATGATGATTAATAGATCGGTGGTCCTTTTCGAAAAAAAGTGCATGTTGATGAAAGGCAACGACTTGACACCGCCACATGTCATGTGTGAACATTTAAAACAGTTATAAAAAATAGACCTGAGAAAATTAATATTTGTCTTTTTTTTAGGATATTTGTCTGTTAGACTGTTACCATAGTCCTGTCTCCTGTGTGAATCTTAAGTCTATGGGCCTGCTCGCCAATAGTCATCCAGCTGTCCAGCTTCCCCGTACCCCGGGCCTGATGCGCTCTCTCCTTTAAGGCTTAACGAACTGGCCCAGTTTTGTTAAAAAAAAACAAAAAAAACTGGCCCAGCGTTTGCCAAAAAAGAAGAAACTGGCCCAAATCACAGGCAACTCTAGATCAGCAACCGCTGCACTAGCTAGCCACCACACTCCGGCTCGCCCGGATTGACGCGCCGCCACCACCCTCTGGCAGTGCCCTCTGGCCTCTGGTCTTCACACTCGCGTGCTTTCTTGCCGAACGGCGGCGTCTCTCTCTCCGGCTGGACCACAGGTCTGCATCGCTGCGACCACGACCTCCTCGGCTCGGCTCCTCTGCGCCTCGTCCGACTAGCAGGCTATCAGCAGCAGCAGGAGGTAAAGTGCAAGTCATTGCCCGCCGTAGAATTATGCTCCTTATATTTGTATCGCATAAACATAAGTTCATAAACAAACAATGGGGAGATGAATGCGTATCGCCATTGTTACATGGGTAGTAGTATCAGCGTCACAACTATGGCATTCCTCTAATTTGAAAAGAAATTTTGATCCTCTGACTCTGATTCTCAGTGCAATCTGTATATCCCACAAGCCACCTCAAGCTTTGATGTTTTAATTTTGCAGGTTTTTTTTTCCAAACGATCCACCAGGGGGGGATCGAATTTTCATTACCAGAAGATAACGAAAATACATCAGTACTTAGCAAAAGAAAAAAGCAAAAGGTGGAGGATCGCCACCTAGTGCTAGCGTTCAAGCGGAATATTACAGAGTCAGGAACAGCACAAACATAAAACCCCTGCCTACGGCAAAGGGGAGCCAGTATCAAGATAGGACCAAGGGACTATCAAATAAAGGGGCAGGCTGCATGATCTCGCAAATCCACCAGCTTCGAGAGGAATCTTTATTGATCGCCAGCATCGTCTGTATCATCAGGTTTCTTGTTCTCCAAACGAAGAAGATCAACACGCCCAACATTTCCAGAGGATGAACTTCCCGTTCCAGCCGCCGCAGCTAAGCGCAGGAGGCCATCAGCACCAGCTCGAAGATCCAAAGCATCTTGTTCGCCATGGAGACCTGACCAATACTACGTAGTTCATAAAAACAACAGCGTAACTGATTAAGTCAAAAGGGGAGCTAATTAGCTTTTTTTCAAAGCAAGCTCTGTTCCTAAGTTTCCAAATGGCCCAGCAAATAGCTGCCAAACCAGCTATCTGTGTATTACGACTTGCAGGAGTAAATTGGGGAAACCACCAAAAAAATTGTGAAAAGCTCCCCGGGCGAGTGGGAGAAGAGAATTGATGGTAGTAGCAACAGCACTCCAGACAAACTTGGCAGCTGAGCAGCCAAAGAAGAGATGGTTGATGGTTTCCTGTTCGTTGCAGAATTGGCAAGTTGAGTCCCCAGACCAATTTCGTTTGAGCAGATTGTCTTTGGTAGCAATAACATTATGCCAAATTAACCAAAGCCAGACTTTGATCTTAAGAGGGATCTTGCTTTTCCAAAGATGCCTAAAAGATCTGTCCATTCCATTCCTGCACACATGTTTATACACAGATTTCACAGTAAATTTGCCACTTTTTGACCATTTCCACCTTGGAGACTTTTTTTCCTGTGTCAAATTTACTTGATTCATCAGGTGAAGCAGTCCAGCCTCTTGGATGATAAGGTCAGGTGTCAACCATCTCCTATATGTGAATCTCCAACCCACAACAGCTGCCTCAGCAACAGTGACACTCTGATCATTGCAAATATCAAACAAGACAGGGAACATGTCTTTGAGGGGACTAATACTGCACCAGGAGTCACCCCAGAAGCTAGTTAGAGCTCCACTCCCAACTTTCATCCTCCTGCCACAGAGATAAATGTCTCTAACCTGCAACATATCAGACCAAAGTGGGGAGACCCCAGGTCTGTGTTTTGCATAAGAAATACCTTTGCCTCTTAAGTATTTTGTTCTCATGAAATCTTGCCAAGGGCCAGTGTCATGCTCCAATTTCCACCACCATTTGCACATCAAACTAATGTTGAATTTGAACAAGTCTTTAATTTTGCAGGTTTGGGCCTGTTGTCATCTTATGGGCGATAAGAGTAACGTGAAGAAGGAAATAGATGGCGCTCTTGCATCCCGTCTTCGCAAGGTTGGTATCACTTAGGTTGTTCCTCTGTTGGTTTATTTCGATTTTATGGTTACCGTATTTGTTTCTTGCATCTTAAGGGAGGACTTAAATTCGCACCCAAGAAGCCTCCAAACAAACCTGCAAAGGTCACTCCGAAAATGTATGTGATTTGGTGCATTTTTTTTTTCCATAATGCATGGCTATCTTCTTTCAGTTCAAGGTTTGCTTGATAAGGCATGGTGTCATGGCGTGGAATTGACAGTTTCAGCTATTCTATAGGGAGCCTGTTGAGGAGAGCAATGATGAAACCGTTGATAAGGAACTGTTGATGAAACTTAAGACATCGCAGGTGCGTGAATTAGTGTATTGGTCGTTTGTTGTATAATATGCAAGCTTATTGGTCGATGGTTGATTGGTGGGTGCTCTATCTTGCTTCATTTTGTAGAGCACTGATCCCTTTGGAAGAAGACTGAAGATTGAGAAAAATGGTAAACGTGGTTAATTGATGTTGTGTTCCATACTTCATATGTTATGAAATTCATGACTGTTTAGCTGTTTAGTGGACGTGAATTCTATTCTTTGAGCATGTAAGAACTTCAGCATCAACGCTTACTTTCCCTGATTTTTATGGGCTCACCTGTCAAGAGTCAACTTTTGTCAAAGAAGCACTTCCTAAGTTCTTAGTTTTCAGACTTCAATATATATTGGTAGGAATTTTGGAGGCAGTAAACTGGATACATTAATTCGTTGTCACTTGACAATCTTAATCAAACAACTGGCCATTTGAGTCTTGGATTTCGTTGAATAATATCTATAACTAGGTTATGTATCTCTCCTTCCGTACCTTCTATACAAATCGTTGTTCTTGACTCTTGAGGATAAAAATCTATTGTAAGTAACTTGTTGGGCAGTTGTAAGTGTATGGTTTCGTTGTTCTGACCTGTAAAAGGAAATGCTTGGGGTGCTAACCTTCAGAAATGCATTGTGCAGAGGTTGCACCAAAATAGTCTTGTTGTCTGTAATTGCATACTGCAATTTTTTTGAATTCAGTAAAAGGTACCTTGAGATTAGTTAGACTAGATACTGACAACTCTATCATAAATTAGCCCTTTCTTATGTGATGTTAAATCATATTACATACATCAAGCTAGTTTGGGCCCATTAATGATGTGCCCACTATTTCTAATATTGCCAGCATTTTCTCAGAAATCCATACACGGGTTGCATTTGGGCAAGGGGACTCTACCTATCCAAGATCTTTTCCTACGCGGAATTATTCAGCAGGTATTTTGTACGATTTTTATCTATTGTTCTATGATTTAGCTAAACGTTCCACTAAATGGTTTAATATATTTTTATAAAAATTGGATAAATAAAACATCTCATATCAGTTATTTACAGTCCGTTGGCTGCCATTGCAATCTTGCTTCTCTTGACTGTATTTGGATAAAGACCTTGCACACATTGCTTCATTTGGAGCATTAACACCCTTTATTTTCATGTACAGCGCCAAAAGTATTAAAAGAATATGTTGATCCATGGGTGAGTGGAGATACCAAGTGCACCAATGTGAACGTCTTCCTTTGCACTCATTATCCATTCGATTAATTTCCATCTTTATACAGGACTATACCCATAGTGATTATCCTGTTACTCTGCCACTTAGGAGGCCCTACTCTGGGGATCGTGGTATATTCTTGTTCTGTCTGGTTTTATGTTGCAGTGTAGTTCCTTCATACATTCCTAATTTATGTCCTACATTTCTATTGCAGAAATTCTTGATGATGAGGAGTTTGGAGAGTCTTCTGCCAACAGAGCTCAGGATGGTAAATTAACCACAGCCGAAGAACTTGGATTAATGGTAATGTATTATCAAATTGGTACAACACTGTCGCTTATTATCCTCTGTTTTAAAGAGAAAAAACCTTGTTAGTGGAAACTTAAATGTACATATTATCTGTTTGCAATCTGTCATTTAATTGCTTGAAAGGAGAGCATAGCTGCTCTCTTATTTTTATCGTTGTATTGACAGGTTCAGTCCGCCACACCACAGTTGCTCTTCTTCCAGTTACCTTCATCTCTTCCTTTACCAAATCAGACACAGTCTGTTGAAGAGCCAAATACAGGCTCCGAGGAGAATGCTCAACTTGGAAGTGCAGCATCTGAAGTGACAAGCGGGCAAAAGAGACCATCATCATTCCAGGGCTCTAAGATCAAAGATCTGCCAGGAGGTCTAATGGGAAAGATACTCATATAAAGCGGTGAAGTGAAGATGAAGATCGGAGATGCCTTGTTTGATGTGAGTATCAGTCCTGTAGCCTGCTGCTTTTTATGTGAGCATATATGTTCACAGCGCAATACTAAAAATTAACATACCATGCAGGTCTCTCCTGGGTCAAATTGTATGTTTATACAGGACGTTGCGGCGGTTAACACTATGCAGGTCTCTCCTGAGAGATCAGTAAGCGCGCCGTTGTAACCCCGGATGTCGACTACCTGCTGGATCCTGTTAACAGGATGGAAGAATAAGCCCATATTTGCATCAGTTGGCCTGTCTCTCCAGAAGATGAATAATCTTTAATGTGAGTTTTCTTGCCCTTCTCTTTAGTTTCCGAGGAAATAAATCGAACAATAGTTGGGTTGATCAGTTACTTAGAATACACTAATGCTGAAGTGATAAACGAATTAGACTGGTTTTATAGCAAAGATAGGCTTGTGGAGCGGTTCGTGCCGGCCTGTTCTGATCTTCCGGCAAGTTTCTTCAGTAAAGTCAAAGTGCTCTGTCATCTGAACATGTGTTTTTCATCTTACTATATGGCAGGAGAAATGCCATGAACGTTGTACAAAACTAAAAAATAGAGGGTGATACTGCTTGCCAAAAAAATCAGCTGAAACATTCCATGCGGCCATGCCTGGGGTTTCATTTCGGAGGGGTCAAAGATTGGTCAACCTACTGTTGATGAGACTGAATGACAACACTAGTAATACACACTACTGTGCGAGCTCCGGTATGAGCCTCAGCAAGAAGGAAATCTCCCGCTGCGAGAACTGCGGCGTCATCTTTACCGGCGCCGCCATATCCAGTAATTCAAACCTCCCCACTTCAGTGTTTTCTTGGTCGGGCTCCGGTGCGACTGCAGCGCAGAATTCCGCCACGGCGTCGGTGATCTCCTTCACCAGGTCGACGATCACCCCGTCCACACCCATCAGGTGCTGCATGTACACCGCCTCCGGCCCATTGCTGCAGCAACAACGTCAGACCATCAGTTATCTGCAACCCCTTGTCTAGAAAGAAATACAGAGCAAAGCTACTAGGAGCGAGGTGGTCAGTGAGTTACTTTAGCTGCCCGTAGGTGAGCAGGGAGAGGCCTGCCTCCTTAACCCTGGCCACCGCCGAGGGGTGCCGGAACACCGCCCTGGCCTCTGACACGATGCCCTGCAGGCCACCTGCACGGCACAGCCTGATGGCCTCATCTAGCGAGTTCCTCCTCGGGTCGGCGTAGAGCTGCGTCCCTCCGTCGGTCAAAAAGAAAACCTGGTTCAGAAACATTGCACGGCAGCTTAATTTGGCATGTCAAGCCACTGTTCACGGACCGAAAACTTTTGTGCTACCTATATCTGAAGAATTGAGAGTATAGTAGGCGTCTAGTGGTAGTTTCACTTACAGGGTATTGATCTTGCAGCTTCCGGATGAGCCGGGCGGCGTCAGGCTGGAAGCTGGAGAAGATGACGGGCCTCTCCTCCCCATGCTCGAAAACTACCTGAACAAAGGCAACACCGCAGCTGTTAGTGAACATGTATCTTCAGAATGGTGCAGCAAGAGTGCCACCATCATCGATCCCTAGCTTGTTCCATGCTCATGCCTTGAGGATGGCCTGCAAGATGCCAGTGAGCTCCTCATCCTGGTACAGGAGGTCGTCGTCAAACTTGAGCTCGATGTTGAACCCGACGCGAGTGTCCACGTCCTCGAATGCCTCCCGCAGCGTGCAGAATGCGTCGTCGGACTGCACGTCCCATCTCAGTATCCTGCCATCTTTGAGCTTCCTTAGCAATGGCCTCCCGACCTGAAACAAGATGCAGCTACTCAGATGTCACCGACTCACCGTTGTTTCATTCAGAGGATGTTGGATCATATATATGGTAGCAGTTTTCGGCTGTTGTGCGTACGTACCTTGCCCTGATCCTTTTGAGGGCCGTAGGAGAGGAACTCGTCCAATCCAAGATCGGTTACGCGCTTCCCGGAGATTTCGCCCTGAAATAAATTGGTCACGGTTTTGTGAGTCATTGCACCATATTGTCTGCGCAGCGAAACGTTGATTGGAAGCTCGGATCTTACGTCTTGTTCGGTGAAGATGAAGTTGTCGTGGAAGATTACCGGGCAGCCGTCTTTGGTCACCTGGGGAAAAAATGAATATTCATCTTGTAATCCACATCGTCGACGTACTTGCACGTGCACCGCGCTAAATTTGTAGGTTTGTACACGCTCTGAGCAGCAGCCAGAACGGCCATCGCGCGCCGATCGAACCGAGCTAGCTAGCTATGGCACGTACAGCTTGCCGTGAAGGCGTTAGCTACTATTAACGGGTGGTGCGCAACTGTAATTCCTTACCTGGACGTCGAACTCGACGTAGCCGACGCCGGCGACGCGCGCGGCGTCGTTGAAGGACCGCACCGAGTTCTCCTTCACCTCCTGGAGGCGCTCGTCCGGCGACGCCAGCGCGTTCATCCCCTTCCCGCGGTGCCCGATCACCACCAGCGGCGGCCTCGCCCCGTCGCCGGAAGCCGGCACCGCCGCGTCCCTCACCAGCATCGACTCGGCGGCACCTGCACGAAACATGATAGTTATTACGCCGCCGATCGATCGCTACACACGCATGCATTTGAGTCGTGGATGTAATCTTGCGTACCGTCGGCGCACGCCGTGGCGAGGTCGAGCTCCACGCTGATGTCCGGCACGGTGGCGGCGTGCGCTGCCATGAGCTGGGCGGCCATATGATGCACGAGACAAGGCCGATGAACGTGCCGCCGGACGGCCGCGGCGTGGGGGCGTTTGACTTGCCTCGACAGGGTCCCGACTCCCGAGATGATCAACGGCAGGGTCGTCTCTTATACTACCCTTTCTTGGTTGCGGATGCGCTGGAGCCGCCGGCGGAGAGAGGATGCTATATATACACTCACGTTCGCTGTCTGTCCCTCCGTGCTTAACGTGCGATGAATGTGGCAATACAGAAGGAACGAGATTATTACGAAGGCGCCGAGATTAAGTGACATGATCGCTACAAATCGGGACAGGCCAAATTGGGTTTGCAAGTTGGATGAGCGAATTGGATTCAGGCGGGCGGAGGGGAGGAATATCCGAGGTTTATGCCAGCGCGCGGGATATGCTCTCCCAGGTGACAGGAATCTCTGAATTTCCTCTGCAGATTTTTTTCTTTTTCGAAATACAGTACAGATGCATAAATCACTAATAGTACATACACTCATCTCTATAAATACATCTTACCCTATGTGTAATAAATTTATTCGGTACATCTTAAGATTAACAAAGTTATCACACATGCCTCGCTTTTCCGTCTTTATAAAACATCAAATTACTAAATTGGGGGTTAACCATCTCACATGTTGTTTCTCATGCACGGATTCTCTTTCGAGTGTTTCCTGGACGATCGAGGGTGATTGCTAACGGCCCCACCGTGAATAATGATTCAAGTGGAAATATAACGTGATGCTTAGGACATCTTCGAGGTGCCAGTAGTGCATACCATCCTCTTTCTTTCTGGTAATGGATAACATCCATGTTAGCACGTCATAACCTCAAAAGTAGTTCGGCCCGGCGAGATGTACATTTATTAGGTTCTAGAACCGTCGCCCAACAATCTTTTTTTTTCGAAACACAATACGTAAATACAGACGTAAATGCTCACCTTTATGAATGCACACGAACGCGCACCTTACCTCCATGAATACCTCTAACAAACCAAATTCAAAAACTAATCCGATTGGTCTTGAGATTAACGAAATCACCACATGTGTCTCGATATCGACAAGAACATCGCCTCCCACCGAAGAAATATTCCGCCTTTTACGAGACACAAAAGTGTTAAACCTGAAATTTGATCACTGGGTGAGCTAGGAGTGTCACTATCCTCCTAACCATCCAACCACTAGTTGGTTCTCCTCGCCCAATATCGTTTTTAGGTTTCTCAAAAAAAAAAATGTTTTTAGGGAACCTTTACCCAACATCCCACCGGACCAGACCCTCCCAAGCTTGTGTCTCTACTCCAGTAGGTTGCGCCGCTGGACGCACGCACTGGGCAGGCCGGAACAACACCCAAAATATGTTCCCATACTGACCAAAACGAACATAATCAGACTGAATGGATCACCGGTTTAGGTCGCTCTGCTGGAGATGCCCTAACCCGCGGACACGTGATAGGGGCCGTCGTTGGATGCAGTTTTAACCTAGGCAACGTCCATACGGACTAGATCGGACATATGGCCGGGCTTGGGGGCTTCCCTCAGAGATGCTGTTTGCAACGATACAGATTGCTTACAACTCTGGAGTTGCCAGCCCCTTGTTACTGTTGGGCAAGTACCTGCCTCTTACTGCTATTCCTTTACTAGTGAACTTGTAAGGAGATGGCCGGGACCATGAAGCGGTGTTGCGCCATGGGCGCGCGACGTCCAGGAGTGCCACGCCTGGTGCAAGTCGCCGACGTTCCCGGGCGGCTAAATCGCCACAGTCGCTCGCGGCGTCCTCCTCGCCCACGTCGGTCCTACCCTCCTCGCCGGCTTCCAAGGGCCAGCGCCTCTCCCAGCTGTGGCTTCAGGATCGCCACCAGGTGTCCGAGGGAACTCCGGTTCGCCCTCCAGGCTTCGACACTCCGCCGGGGTCCCCGGCGTTCCACACCCCGCCTTCCTCGCCGACGCAAACGCCGGTGCTGGCCCATGTCAGCCCGCTGGCGCGGACGCCGCCGCGCAGGAGGCCCGGCTCTTCGCCTGGAGGTCTGCAGCTGCCCAGTGGGCTCTTCGCACCAGCGCTGCGGCCTCTGCTGTCGCCGCCCACATCATCGCCTCCGCAGCGTCCGGCAAATAGGAGGAAGACTCTCGCCGGCGTGACGATCGGCCGCACTATCGGCTTCACGCTCAAGCAAGCCTCCGCAAGAAACAAGGCAGGCAGGAAGACGGCTCCTGTCGCGAAGAGGGCGGAAGCGGTGCTCTGTCGTGGGCTGGGGATCATCAAGGACGGAGAAGTGGTCACCGAGCAAGCCATGGCGGAGTTCGCGGCAAGATTCCAGGGACAGGTGACGCAGGAGGTCATCGATGCTATGAAGGTGCTATTTAACATCGCGACGGAGGATGAAGACGAGGTTGACCAGGCGCTCATCCAGGGTGGAGGAGCTGCGGCGTTGGACTTGGAGGACGAGGTGGATGGCACTGCTGATGTCTGATCATCTTTTGCTGCTGTCCGGTTGGGCCAGTTTGTTCCCAATGTTGTTAAAACCTGCTGTTGTCCGTTGTTGTAAGGATCTGGGCAGTTGTCTTCCGTGGCTGGTGCATGTACCACGCCTCTGGAATTGTTGCCAGGCGCTGCTCGCCATCTTAGCTGTTAGTCAGTCGGGTTCTGTTAGTGCTAAATGTTAGACATCCTGCTGAACATTTTGGGGTGGAATGTCCGGGGCTTAAATGATCAAGATCGTCGGGACACCGTGCATGAGATAATTGCTTCCTCTTCCTGTCAAATTGTGTGCCTGCAAGAAACCAAGCTCGACTCTGTGTCGCCCGCTGACGCCATCTACATCGGCGGCAACCGTTTGAAGTGCTTCGCCGAGAGGCCATCTATTGGGACTAAGGGGGGCATTCTCCTTCTCTGGGACGATTCCGTGGTGCAACTCACAAATGTGGTCCTTTCCGATCATTGCCTCTCCGCTCATGTGCACCTCATAAACACGGATCATGAGGGTGATTTCAAGATCACCGGGGTGTATGGGCCAACTGCGTCGAGCCAAAAAGACCCCTTCTTTGCCGAGCTTTTGGGCCACAAACCGCCGCTTGGCGTCCGTTGGCTTGCTCTGGGTGATTTTAACCAAATAAGGAGGGCTAGAGACAAGAACAAACGGAACGTGAATCGCGGGCGGATAAACCGTTTCCGGGCGGCCCTTCATTCGTGTGAGCTTACGGAGATCCACCTTCAAAACCGCCGCTTCACTTGGTCCAATGAGAGGGAGAACCCGACGCTTTGCAAGCTCGATGCTTTCTATTGCAACTCCGAGTGGGACATCCGCTTCGACACTCATGTTCTTCATGCTCTTTCCTCCTCCTTGTCGGACCATTGCCCGCTACTCCTCTCCGATGCTTGTGGCCCTCGTAGACCAAGGTCTTTCAAGTTCGAGAACTTTTGGACTAGGGTCCCCGGTTTCCATGACGTTGTGCAACAAGCGTGGAATGAACCTTCTTCCCACGTCGAGCCATGCCAAGTTCTCTTCCACAAGCTCCGTTGCACCGGCAAGAGGTTGACTAAGTGGAGCCGCGGCCTTTTCTCTAATGGGAAGGTGTTGTTGCACGCCGCGCTCTTGGTGATCTTGCAACTTGACTTGGCCCAAGAGTTTAGATTGCTCTCCAATGATGAAATGATGCTTAGGGCCCGTTTGAGGAGGAAAGTCATTGCCCTCTCGGTGGTGGAGAGGGCTAGGAAAAAGCAAAGTGCCCGCATTGCTAACTTGAAAGAGGGGGATGCCAACACAAAGTTCTTTCACCTAAGGGTTAACGCGAGACGTAGGAAAAACCACATTCACAAACTCATGAACAACCATGGTTGGGTTACCGAGCATGTGGCCAAGGAAGAGGTCATCCATAGCCATTTCAAGTCGACCATGGAGAGAGGCGAGCCAAGAACTAAGGATTTCAATTGGGAGCGCTCCACTTTGTTGACCCGGACTTGAATAGCCTTGGGGAGCCATTTACCGAGGAGGAGGTGCGGAATGCGATAAATCTTATGCCCGGGGATAGGGCACCGGGACCGGATGGGTTCACGGGCACCTTCTTCAAGAAGTGTTGGGACATTGTCAAAGTCGACGTCATGAACGTCATTCACCTCTTTGGGGACCTCCACGCCGAGAATTTTCATTGGCTTAACTCCGCCAATATTGTCTTGTTACCCAAGAAGGAGGGGGCGGAACAAATCACCGACTTTCGGCCCATAAGCTTAATCCATGCCATTGCCAAGATCATTTCCAAAATGCTTGCTCTTAGGCTTGCGCCTCTCATGGATGAGCTTGTCTCCAACGCGCAAAGTGCTTTCATCAAGAAAAGGAGTATACACGATAATTTCCTCTATGTCAAGAACCTTGCCACTAGATTCCACAAAAACAAGATTCCGGCTTTGCTATTCAAGCTCGACATTAGAAAGGCTTTCGACTCCGTCCGGTGGGAATATCTTGTGGACTTACTCCAAAGACGGGGCTTCCCGAGCCGTTTCCGCAATTGGATTGTGGCGCTTCTCGCAACCTCCACCTCTAGGGTCCTTCTCAATGGGTTGGCCGGTACACCCATCACCCATGGCCGGGGCTTACGGCAAGGCGACCCCCTTTCCCCGCTCCTCTTTGTTATCGCCATTGACCCGCTCACACAAATCTTGGAGCATGCTACTACTCTCGGCCTCATTCACAAGCTCCGTGGCCGCGGGAACATCCTTAGGACCTCTTTATATGCGGATGATGCGGCGGTGTTTGTGGCGCCTTTTAAGGAGGACATCCAAAATCTTGCAAGTATCCTCAATGGTTTCGGTGAGGTAACCGGACTTTGTACCAACTTCCAAAAAAGCTCCGTTGTTCCTATCCGGTGCGCCCATGTGGACCTTGATGACGTGCTTGAAGGTATCCCGGCGGCGAGAGCTACTTTTCCTCTTAAGTACTTGGGGCTCCCGCTTTCGGTTTGGTCTCTCAAAAGGGCGGACTTCCAACATCTTGAGGATAAGTGTGCCGGGAAGCTCCCAACTTGGTGCGGGAAACTTGTTACTACCGCCGGCCGGGCAACCTTGGTCAAATCCGTTATCGCCTCGCAAGCTACTTATTACATGACGTCGCTTATGCTTCCCCCGGAGACTACCAAGTACATTAGCAAGATTGAGAGGGCCTACCTTTGGTCCGCCAAGGACACCACGACGGGGGCAAAATGTAAGGTCAATTGGGTGACCGTGTGCCGCCCCAAAAAACTTGGTGGGATTGGGATTCTTCATATGGAGAAGTTTGCAAGGGCCCTTAGGCTTCGTTGGCCTTGGCTTGAATGGAAGGAGCCCGACAAAATTTGGAAAGGCTCCGGAAACCCTTGCTCTATGGAAGACATGGAGGTGTTCTATGCTTCAACGACCATAACCCTTGGCAATGGCCATAAAGCGCCTTTTTGGCACTCTCCATGGTTAAACAATAGGAAGCCGATTGAGGTCGCCCCTCTCATTTTCGAGATCTCAAAGAGAAAGAATTGGAAGGAATAACGAGTGGGTCAAGAAGATTGACTTGGGAAAAATCAACAACATGGATTACCTTAGGCAATTTGTCGAGCTTTGGGGCCTTATTGAAAGCATTCAACTTCGGGATGGGGTTGAGGATGACATTGTGTGGAGGCTCACGGCCAATGGAGAGTACTCCTCCAAATCGGCTTATGAGATACAATTCATTGGAGCCATTGCTTCAAACATGAACAAGTTGGTGTGGAAGGCTTGGGCGCCACCGAAAGTGAAGTTTTTTGCTTGGCTTCTTTTGCAAAATAGGATTTGGACGGCCGATCGCTTGCAAGCTAGGGGGTGGCAAAATTGTGACCGATGCACTCTATGCAACCAAACTCTTGAAACTGTGGAGCACCTCTTCATCAATTGTCGCTACACGGCTCGCATTTGGGATACGATCAAGGATTGGGTTGGCATCCCTTTGATTCAACCCGCGAATTGGGTTGGGCTATCCATAGACTCTTGGTGGAACTTGTTGGCGGGCGGCGACACTCCGTGTAGAAAGGCGGTTTCCTCTCTCACACTCCTCATAACGTGGGAGATATGGAATGAGCGCAATGCTAGGATTTTTCGTAACAAGCATGCGCCCACTCAAGTAGTTATAGAGAAAATCAAAACCGAGGCTAGATTATGGGTTTTGGCCGGTGCCAAACATTTGGGCAATGTCATGCCGGGAGAGTAACGCCATGTGTGTAATCCGGGTTCCTTTATGTAAAAACTCTTCTTAATTAATAGATTAGGGCAAAGCTTTTGCCCTCGTTTCAAAAAAAAAAACTTGTAAGGAGAGGGGATTTGGTGCACATGGGTCAGTGCTCTATGGACTTTCAGATTTTTGAAAATTTCAAAACCTCCATTTCTATGTCTCTAAAAATTATGGCGTTAAATATATAGATAGATATGTAAATGATGAGACTACACAAAAAAGTCCGGGTAAAAATACTGTATTTTGAGAAACTCAAAAAAACAAATCTGACAAAAATATATACTATTTTAATACTGTTGTACTACCATTTACAGTCAGAAATTTGTCTTTTCCATATTTCCCAAAATACAGTGTATTTTTTTAACGGGACTTGTTTGCATACATCCGTATTGTATATATCTATCTATATATTTAACACCATAATTTTCAAAGACATATAAGTGTGAGGTTTTAGAAATTTCAAAAATCTAATTTTTAGAGACATAGAAGTGTGAGGTTTTAGAAATTTAAAAATATCTAAAAGATTGGCGCCCAATGTGTCAAAGACACTTTTCGACTTGTAAGACTATGTAAAGTACAGTACTAAAGTGGGTCAGTTTGCAATGGAATTTTCCTGTAACCCGGAAAAACTGCTAAGGGCATGAGCAGTGGAGGCAGCAGTCCAACTAAGTTTGGATAAAACTTTTGACAAATGCATGCCATGTTATAGTTTCATTAATATGTCTTTCTCTCAAAAGTTGAGTTGTTTTTTTTTTCTCACACATTTTCACTCAGTTTTCACTTTATGCCTGACTGAAGAAACTGCCTCCTGATGAAGAGACTGTCTCCTTATCCAAACCTAATTTGGACCACCCGAACCAAGATAAAACTACGAGGCAACACCCACGAGGCTATGCATTGGCCATGCCCTAATGGACACCTTGCCGCAGAATCTTTTAGAAAACTGAGTTACGTAGCTAAGTCTGTTGGGAAAAATCGTTTCCACAAAAGCATGCGACTAATAAACCGAATTTACAGATATCAAGTAGGAATAGTACTACTATAAAACTATAAAAGTGCTGTCAAAACAAGTAAAGTAACCAACAGCACCTGAAAGTTACGAACTGATAGATGCTCCAGCATCACTACTTCACTAGCAGATGTTCTCCCTCTCGTTGGCTATCGTCAAGTTCAATCTTTGTCAAGTTGAGCACTAGTGGGCTAGTACAATAATCGGCATGTGGGCTCATGTGTCGATAGCTCATCTAACCACCAACAATCGGTTAAACCAGTAAACTACCTGGTCAAAGCTGTTGAGCCATCCATCCAAAGGCGGCAGGAATCAGAACGAAAGCCCGCAGAATCTATATAATTTTCTAGACCCCACGCCGGAGTTTGACGAGCCAAAACAAGCACATATGTCTACCTGTAAACCGCCAAACCATCGAAGCCTCCTTCTGACCAAAGAAGATCAATCAACTGAAACAGCCAAAAACAAAACAATGTAAGAAAAAAAAAAGGGGGAACAAGGACAACAGACTGAGTCCAGATATGTCCTCCAACGTCGCAAAATTTTCCGAGAATTTACAGGTACGACCATATCCAGTACAAAGCCACCCAATTCCCCTCCCCCTCTTCTTTAGTTTTGTTTTGCCCCTAGAAATGTACATCTAACTCAACAGGAAAGCACCCAATTCTTCTGTCCCTGCCAACAGACAGCAAGCACGGTCGACATAGAGAAAATGCGAGGCTGGACCTTACAATTGCCGCTACCCAGTTCCGGTTGGAGAATCCTGGCTCCCCTGTGCATTGGCAGCAGCACGATTCTTCTCCCGCACGTTCGCGCCCCACATCTTCGCCTCAGCCACCATCCGCTCCCTGTCACTCAAGATCCCCGGAGGAGGCTGCTCCCTGGGGGAGTCATCCTTATCTGACTTGTGACCAGAGCTGCCTACCTCGTCATTCTTCAGTAGCGCCCGTCCGCTGTCGCCAACCCTATTTCGCTGATCGCCGCCTGCCTTTTTTGAGGCATGGGCCGCATTAGGATCATATGTTTGGGACGCCAGGTAGGAAAGAGCAGTCACAACATCAGCGATAACTGGACGCGAAGCAGCCTCTGACTGAATGCACATTGACGCCACCGCCAGGGCTTGGTAGAGCCCACGCGTGGGATATCGTCCCTGCAGCCCTGGATCAGCCATCTTTGGGAGCTTCCGCCTGTCACTGAAAAGAGGGCGTGCCTGGCAACGGATAAAGAAGAGCATTACTATATACACTTGATCTATTGCATGACAGATGGAAGATAAATAAGATTGTACATACTCATTGCTGATTTAGTTTCCGTGCCCTACTCCTAACATAAATTCTACTTGTATTGTATGCAATTTAGAATGGAGAAATATTGTATGTAAAATATGTTCAAGCAACAGAAATTCCTTTCAGGGCTTAATGGCAGTGGATAGCTTACCCATGACACGAGGTTTTGTTCTGCATGCGTTCTGGTGCCATCAATGGCCTTACGTCCAGTAATCAACTCAAGCAACACAACTCCGAAGCTGTAGACATCTGACTTGACTGTAAGTTGCCCTGTCATAGCATATTCTGGAGCACAATAGCCGTATGTTCCCATCACACGCGTAGAAACATGAGACTTGTCACCAACAGGGCCCAATTTAGCAAGACCAAAATCTGACAGCTTTGGATGGAAATCATCACAAAGTAGAATATTTGATGACTTGAAGTCTCTGTATATAACTGGTGGTTGTGCCTTGTCATGAAGGTATTCCAGCCCCTTAGCAGCACCTGCTGCGATTTTCATCCTAGTGTTCCAGTCCAAAGGTTCCTTCTCAGGAGGGAGATCTGCATAAGTGTCACACACAAGTTAATTTAGCCAAAAATATATTCCATCATTGATAGTACTGCAACATGTTCAGAGTTACTTGGAACAAGGTTAGAAGGTAAGAGTTGCACAAATTTGTTTTCCTGCATACACATTTTGCAATCACTGGTTTAAATTTACAAAACTTGCTTTATAAATGAATACAGATTCCTGTCCCTGACATTGACTCATTAAGGTATGAATGAATCAGTGGACCATCGGTCCAAATGAAAGTTTTCCCAGTGCACAGTTGCATAGATCTGAGCTCACATGATATAGTGCATGATTTGGTTTCTGGTGAAAACATTGGCCAGAGCACACCAGATCAAGTGAAGAGTATGGAACAGGGTTGAGCACTGTTTTGTCAGCAACATGTTTCTGTGCTAGGCTCCAATTATTGGCACGCCTGACTAGCTAGTAAATAGTCTTTGGTCACCAACTATATTCATCAGAACAAAAACTTACATGACCCATTTGCTCAAATAATCAAATTAATCAACGCATCTAGTGGCTCTAACATTGCAGTAATTGCTTCAGTTTCATTTCAGTGAGCTTGGTAGCGAAATGGATCTGAATGAAATTCAATTTTTAACATTAATTTCATTTGTGCCTTGTGAAAAGAAATGATCAAGAAAGTACACATGGGGTTTTGAGTGGATCACCGATACTAAATGACATACACATGGAT
Organism: Lolium perenne; assembly: GCF_019359855.2. NCBI lineage: Eukaryota > Viridiplantae > Streptophyta > Magnoliopsida > Poales > Poaceae > Lolium > Lolium perenne. The sequence goes on along the minus strand of NC_067245.2, from coordinate 202,865,142 downwards.
GATAACGAAGATTCGACCACATATCATATCAGTACATAAAGTCAGGTTGCCTAATTTACACTTTTCAGATATTTCCCAGAATAGAACAGCATATGTATCAGACATGTCTCAAATGGTGGACATAACCAGATAAGTAGTACATGAAATTATACCATACTAAGAAACAACATACGAACACAGTAAGTTCCTCCTGCTAAATTAGGTAATGATGGTTGTTTTTTTTAGTAAAGTGGGGTCAGAGATGGACAAGACCGGAAAACCTACTGGATACTGTGCATGTCACGCAGCAAAAGGACTTGAAGAGCAAAATGTGTCACGGTCATGGAAAAGATGATGATTGGCGGACAGATGGGGGTGGAAAACAAACATAGCAGATTGACAGCATGTACTGAAGCAAACATGTGAAAAACAACCAGTAGCCCAAACGCGCACAGTAGCCAGACAGAAACATGGACATGTGCCTAACAGCTTAATCTGCACTGGACCAGCATAGAAAACAACAAACATTCTTACCATGCAAATGATCTTCCAATGATCCAAGGGGCATGTACTCATACACAAGAAGGCGCTGGTCTCCATCAGCACAATAGCCAACCAAATTGACAAGGTTTTGGTGGTGCAGTAAGCTGAGCATGAGGACCTCCACCAGAAACTCCTTGTTTCCCTGATTACCATCCCTGTTGAGCTGCTTTATAGCAACAACCTGCAACAGATGCTTCAAACATTTCAGCTCTGAAAGCGTCACACACCCCATGGCATGATCTAGGGTGTAAAGTAAGTTGATTAAGATGGAATGCATCATTCAAGTGTTTGATGTGATTTGTCTCGCCCAATTAACAAAACTAAAGTACCCATGAACAACTGGATCTGCTACGCCTATTATGCCTATAAGTGAACATGGGACTTTTTCGCCTGTGGGCATCCACAGGTCATGTGCAAACAATGCTTGTCCTGAACGTCCTAGAGAAATGAATGGCATCTTCGGTACAACCAAGTAACCTCGGCACTACTCTAGCAACATCAAGAATCAAGATACGAAGGGAAACAAAAGAAAATCACGCCAACAAATCGAGTTACCTGGCCTCCATCGAGACGGCCCTGGTAGACGCGTCCGAAACCTCCTTCCCCGATGAAGCAGTCGTCCCTGAAGTTCCTGGTGGCCGCCGTGAGCTGGCGGAAGGTGAAGGTCTGCGCGGCGAGCGCGTTGCCGTTGGCGTCCCTGAGAACCGAGAGCTCCTTCGTGCCGGCATTGCCCTTCGCCCGCCCCTTGTCGGCCCCTGCACGCGCATGTGTAAATAACCACGTCATCACGCGGATCGAGATGCAGCCGTGCGTGCCGCCGCGACAAAGCAAGGCCGCCATGAATAATTAAGGAGGAAGCATGATGAAACTGCAGGAATTCGGCGTAGTAGGTAGTTCATGTACTGGTGTGTCGCCTCCCTCTGCCTGGAAGATCTAAGGGAATCGCTAAGCGCCTAAGCGTAATTTTGGTCCTGTCGTTTTTCGTGAAACCGCGTTCACGAGGATCGCCTTGCCCGTCGTTGCCGACCAACCAGACGAGAAGAGAGTAATTAACGGCGGGGGAGAGCGTCGGGCGATTCGCGGATCGGATTCGGGTCCTAACCCGCACCAACCGACGGAGAAGGGCCCATCGGAGAGGAAGCGAACGCACCTGCGGGGACGCGCGGCGCCGCCATGGGCCTCTCGTCCCGGCCACGGGCGCCTGCGGAGGAGGAGGCCGCCGCGGCCCGTCCGCCGGCGCCAGCGTCATTTCCGCCTCCGCCTCCGCCGCCGTGCTTGGGGTAGCGGCGCTCGTCGTCGGACCTGGAATCGAAGCAGGAGAAGCAACCCATCGCGCGCGCGCGGCCCACCCAATCAACGCCTCGCCGCGCCGCCGAGAGGCAGCCGCATTCACGCAGCGAGCGCCGCCGGATTCGAGAGCTCCCGGAGCGAATCGGCGGGGGCGGGGGTAGGAGGAGGAAGAGAGTGGTGGTGGACTGGAGCTGGAGCTGGGCGTCGGCCTTGGCTTTGGGCGCTGCCGCGGCGTCTTAACGGGGACCGGGGTTGGTAAGAAACAGGTAAGGTAACCATGCTCTGGTCTATGGGAGGTTAGGACTTCCCTCTCATTTTCAGCTCTGTTTTTTTTTTTTTTTTTTTTTTTTTTTTTTTGCTCTTCTCTTCTTCCGTGTGATCTCGGTTGCCTTCTTTTCCGAGAAAAGATCTGACTTGGATAAATATCCTGCAGTCTTTATTTTTGTGGTCTACGAGTAGTGTTCATGCTATGGCTGCTTCTTTCCTTTTCCTTGCTGGTGAGGGTGAGAAACCCTAATTCCTGGTTAACTTTCAAGCCACAGCATATGTTACTTGTGGTATATGTTGTATGTCACATAGATAGATAGACCATGACGAAAATAAGAGCTAATGCGTGTGTGGATCCACCTCCATAATGTTTGCCATATCATTTTGGAGGATTGTTGTGTGATGATCTCGGTTTTTTTTTTCCTGGGAGACTGTGACTTGGGACTACTGAGAGTGCGAATTTGCGGGAATGTACAAATATTATATATATAGGATATATTCATACTACACCCGGGTGTAGTTACACCCACACGTATTTCTCATAATCTAGAGAGTATCTATCATACCGGAGAGTATGTACATGTAGTATGAAAGATATAAAAACTATTTAGGAAGTAAGAGCTAATGCGTGTGTGGATCCACCTCCATAATGTTTGTCATATCGTTTTCGAGGATTATCGTGTGATGATCTCGGTTGTTTTTTTTTTACCTAGGAGACTGTGGCTCGGGACTTGTGAGAACCAGAATTTACGCGGTTCTAAAATAAGGATATATACAAGAGAGGAAGGAGAAAGATGGCGCGAATATAACGGTGTGCTCTAGAATGGTGCGCACATCCACGGTGTTACCATATCATTTTAGTTTCCGGAGACTATCACGTGATCCCGATTGTTAGCATCGGGACAAGTGTCCTGCGGTATACATTGTCGTGATCCGATGGTGTTTCCGCGGCATGAAATGTCGTCTAGTCGCATCGCACGCAAGCTTTTTTACATGCTTTTGCATGTCGAATCCGAAGTTGTGACGTGGTGACAATGGTTGAAGCGCGAGGATGACATAGACGATAGTGTGCGACAATCTCGAAAGAAAAGTAGTATGTCGTATACATATATGAGCCATTTGTAGTCTTAGATGTTTGCAACTGCCTTGTTTACTTGTAAGTTATTAGCAAGAAACCTTCGAGTTAGGCAGTCGAAATGTTCTCTTCCATGCTTCACCTAATTAACCATTGTGGGTTAAGACTTATGAGGCCCAATTACATTAGTTTCACCTATGAAAAAGTTACAATAACAACAGGTAATTGCTCCCTCAAGGAGCTCTATTGTGTTGTGTGACTATAGCCCTTACTTCTTTTCTTAGCGATGGCTAAAATCTTTGTGCCTCAACCCTCTCCCATTCCCTTTCTCCAGATCTCATGGGTTGTTGTGTCTCTACTATCATTGCAACACGACTACCACATTGCGTTGTCCTTAACTTTGAGTCGTGTAGTGCCATGCTTGTTGTGTTCCACTAGATCCATCGGTTTACTTATCGACCACCAATAGATTGACTTCCGCCTCAACTACACTAGCAAGAAGGGGGTTTGACCCAAAAAGAAAATCAGAACCAATTTCAACTCAATTACTAACACACGACATGTAGGCCTTACAATGAATGCCACAATATATTAGCCTTAACATCGAACCATTGAGTGATATCTTACTAGTTTGACCACAACTATACTATTTACTTCCCTCAAATATGCTATAGATTGAATGGGTTGATCTTGTCTCTAGATCCAGTGAACCCTAACCCTAGCCTGATGGTGAGCTATTGTTCGGGGAAAAAAAGTAATGAAATTTTCTTTTAAAATGCAACTTTCATTTTCACTAGAGTGTTGATTTGATTCTAGTTTATTTTACGTATTTTGTCTCATAAATGTCATATCTTGCACTTAAATTTTATTCATATATAAGAGATAAAACATTAATACTCACTAGTATTGCATATTTCCATATTAAATGTGCTTGATGTCCTTTAAGAACCCATAGTAAAAACAAATTAATTTACATTAATGTGGACAATATTTGAGCATACTTATTTGACATAGGGATTCTTTTTTTCAAAAATGGAAAGAGCCATCTGCATAGGTTGATGGATGCAGTCGTGATAGAACAGTTAGGCTCTTGCAGAAACAAAATATGTGACTGAATTCCAACCGCTGCCATTACTTTTTCTGATTTTCAGCATGATTTACATGCAAGAGTTGAAAAATATATAGCTAGAGTGGCATTAGTCATTTAAGAAACAGGTAAGGTAACCATGGTCTGGTCTATGGGAGGTTAGGACTTCCCTCTCATTTTCAGCTCTGTTTTTTTTTTTCTCTTCTTCCGTGTGGTCTCGGTTGCCTTCTTTCCGATAAAAGATCTGACGTGGATATATTTCATGCGGTCTTTATTTTTGTGGTCTTGCTACGACTGCTTTTTCCTTGCTGGTGAGGGTGAGAAACCCTAATTCTTGGTTACTTTCAACCCACAACATATATTAGTTGTGGTATTGAAGGAGATATGCCCTAGAGGCAATAATAAAGTGGTTATTATTTATATCTTTATGTTTATGATAAATGTTTATATATCATGCTATAATTGTATTAACCGAAACATTAGTACATGTGTGATATGTAGACAAACAAAGAAGTCCCTAGTATGCCTCTTAACTAGCTTGTTGATTAATGGATGATTAGTTTCATAATCATGAACATTGGATGTTATTAATAACAAGGTTATATCATTGTATGAATGATGTAATGGACACACCCAATTAAGCGTAGCATAAGATCTCGTCATTAAGTTATTTGCCATAAGCTTTCGATACATAGTTACCTAGTCCTTATGACCATGAGATAATGTAAATCACTTATACCGGAAAGGTACTTTGATTACACCAAACGCCACTGCGTAAATGGGTGGTTATAAAGGTGGGATTAAGTATCCGGAAAGTATGAGTTGAGGCATATGGATCAACAGTGGGATTTGTCCATCCCGATGACGGATAGATATACTCTGGGCCCTCTCGGTGGAATGTCGTCTAATGTCTTGCAAGCATATGAATGAGTTCATAAGAGACCACATACCACGGTACGAGTAAAGAGTACTTGTCAGGAGACGAGGTTGAACAAGGTATAGAGTGATACCGAAGATCAAACCTCGGACAAGTAAAATATCGCGTGACAAAGGGAATTGGTATTGTATGTGAATGGTTCATTCGATCACTAAAGTCATCGTTGAATATGTGGGAGCCATTATGGATCTCCAGATCCCGCTATTGGTTATTGGTCGGAGTGAGTACTCAACCATGTCCGCATAGTTCACGAACCGTAGGGTGACACACTTAAAGTTGGATGTTGAAATGGTAGAACTTGAATATGGAATGGAGTTCGAATATTTGTTCGGAGTCCCGGATGAGATCCCGAACATCACGAGGAGTTCCGGAATGGTCCGGAGAATAAGATTCATATATAGGATGTCATTTTATGTGAATTAAAATGATGCGGAAGGTTCTATGGAAGGTTCTAGAAGGTTCTAGAAAAGTCCGGAAGAAACCACCAAGGAAGGTGGAGTCCCGGTGGGACTCCACCTCCATGGCCGGCCAACCCTAGTGGGGGAGGAGTCCCAAGTGGACTCCCCCTTAGGGGGCCGGCCACCCCCCCATATGGAAGGGGGGAATCCCACCCCAAGTGGGATTCCCACCCTAGGTAGGTTTCCTTTTCATATGGAAGGTTTTGGTTTCGGGTCTTATTCGAAGACTTGGAGTCCAACACTTGGGGTTCCACCTATATAATGAGGGGCCAAGGGAGGGGGCCGGCCACCCCAAGACTACAAGCTGGCCGCCCCATTGAAGTGGCCGGCCACCCCCTCCCAAACCCTAGCCGCCCCCCTCTCCTCCATATCTCCCGCGTAGCTTTAGCGAAGCTCCGCCGGGTTTCTCCACCGCCACCGACACCACGCCGTCATGCTGTCGGATTCAAGAGGAGCTACTACTTCCGCTGCCCACTGGAACGGGAGGTGGACGTCGTCTTCATCAACAACCGAACGTGTGACCGAGTACGGAGGTGCTGCCCGTTCGTGGCGCCGGAAGCGATCGTGATCAAGATCTTCTACGCGCTTTTGCAAGCGGCAAGTGAACGTCTACCGCAGCAACAAGAGCCTCATCTTGTAGGCTTTGGAATCTCTTCAAGGGTGAGACTCGATACCCCCTCATTGCTACCGTCTTCTAGATTGCATCTTGGCTTGGATTGCGTGTTCGCGGTAGGAAATTTTTTGTTTTCTATGCAACGTTATCCTACAGTGGTATCAGAGCCGTGTCTATGCATAGATGGTTGCACGAGTAGAACACAATGGTTTGTGGGCGTTGATGCTCTTGTTATCTTTAGTTTGAGTACTTTGCATCTTCGTGGCATAGTGGGATGAAGCGGCTCGGACTAACTTTACATGACCGCGTTCATGAGACTTGTTCCTCGTTCGACATGCAACTTGTATTGCATAAGAGGCTTTGCGGGTGTCTGTCTCTCCTACTATAGTGAAGATTCAATTTACTCTTCTATTGACAACATTAGTATCAACGTTGTGGTTCATGTTCGTAGGTAGATTAGATCTCTATCGAAAACCCTAAACCACGTAAAATATGCAAACCAAATTAGAGACGTCTAACTTGTTTTTGCAGGGTTTGGTGATGTGATATGGCCATAATGTGATGATGAATATGTATGAGATGATCATTATTGTATTGTGGCAACCGGCAGGAGCCTTATGGTTGTCTTTAAATTTCATGTTGAGTAGTATTTCAAAGTAGTTGTAATAGTTGCTACATGGAGGACAATCATGAATACGGCGCCATTGACCTTGACGCTACGCCGACGATGATGGAGATCATGCCCGAAGATGATGGAGATCATGTCCGTGCTTTGGAGATGAAGATCAAAGGCGCAAAGACAAAAGGGCCATATCATATCACATATGAGCGCATGTGATGTTAATCCTTTTATGCATCTTATTTTGCTTAGATCGCGACGGTAGCATTATAAGATGATCCCTCACTAAAATCTCAAGATAATAAAGTGTTCATCCTTAGTAGCACCGTTGCCAAGACTTGTCGTTTGAAGCATCTCGTGATGATCGGGTGTGATAGAATCAACAAGTGCATACAACGGGTGCAAGACATTTTTGCACATGCGGATACTAAGGTGGCCTTGGCGAGCCTAGCATGTACAGACATGGTCTCGGAACACGTGATACCGAAAGGTAGAGCATGAATCATATGGTTGATATGATGAACACTTTGAGTGTTCGCCATTGAAATCACACCTTGTCTCGTGATGATCGGACATAGGTGCGGTGGATTTGGTTCGTGTGATCACTAAGACAATGCGAGGGATATTGTTTTGAGTGGGAGTTCACCTAGATTTTTAATTATGTTGAATTAAAATTTGAACTCAATTTGTCATAAACTTAGTCTAAACTTTTGCAAATATATGTTGTAGAGATGGCGTCCCCAATCAATTTTAACCAGTTCCTAGAGAAAGAAAAACTTAAGAGCAACGGTAGCAACTTCACCGATTGGTTCCGTCATGTGAGGATCTTCCTCTCTGGCGGAAATCTGCAATATGTGCTTGATGCACCGCTAGGTGACCCTCTGCCGAGAAACTGAAACCGATGAAGTAAAAGCTGTTTACGAGACTCGGAAAATTCGGTACTCTCAAGTTCGATGTGCCATCTGTGCGATGCGGAATCCGATCTTCAAAACGTTTTGAGCACCACGATCCTCATGAGTTGATGAAAGAGCTGAAAGCTATTTTTGAGACTCATGCGGCCGTGGAGTGCTATGAAGCATCGAAACAATTCTTGGTTGCATGATGGAAGAAGGCAGCTCCGTTAGTGAGCACATGCTCGCCATGACCGGGCATGCGAAGAAACTTCGATGACTTGGGAATAGTGATTCCTAATAGGCGGGGATTAATCGTGTCCTTCAATCACCGCCACCAAGTTACAAGAACTTTGTGATGAACTACAATATGCGAGAACATGAACAAGGAGTTACCTGAACTCTTTGGCATGCTAAAAGCTCTTGAGATTGAGATCAAGAAAGAGCACCAAGTGTTAATGGTCAACAAGACCACCGGTTTCAAGAAAGCAGGGGCAAGTCTAAGGGAAAATTCAAGAAGGGTGGCAAGAAAGCTGCCACACCTCTGTAAAACCTAAGAACGGCCCTAAGCACGATGTTGAGTGCTATTCTTGCAAGGAGAAGGGACACTGAAGCGTAATTGCTCCAAGTATCTGGCTGATCTGAAGAGCGGCCTTGTCAAGAAGAAGAAAGAAGGTATATCGATATACATGTTATAGATGTTTATCTCATGGTTCTCGTTCTAGTACCTGGGTATTTGATCTTGGTTCGGTTGCTCATATTTGTAACTCGAAACAGGAACTAAAGAATAAACGAAGACTACTGAAAGATGAAGTGACGATGCGCGTTGGAAATGGTTCCAAAGTCGATGTGATCGCTGTCGGCACACTTCCTCTACATCTACCTTCGGGATTAGTTTTAAGCCTAAATAATTGTTATTTTGTACCCGCGTTGAGCATGAACATTATATCTGGATCTTGTTTAATGCAAGACGGTTATTCATTCAAGACTGAGAATAATGGTTATTCTATTTTTATGAATAATATCTTTTATGGTCGAGCACCACAAAAGAATGGCTTATTTCTGTTAGATCTCGATAGTAGTGATACGCATATACATAACATTGATGCTAAGCGAATTAAATTGAATGATAATTCTACTTATATGTGGCACTGTCGTCTTGGTCATATTGGAGTGAAACGCATGAAGAAACTCCATACTGATGGATTACTTGAATCACTTGACTTTGAGTCACTTGATAGATGCGAAGCATGTCTAATGGGAAAAATGACTAAGACTCCATTTTCTGGTATGATGGAGCGAGCTACTGACTTATTGGAAATCATACATACCGATGTGTGTGGACCAATGAGCGTAGCATCGCGCGGTGGTTATCGTTATGTTCTAACCTTCACAGATGATCTGAGTAGATATGGGTATATCTATTTCATGAAACATAAATCCGAAACTTTCGAGAAGTTTAAGGAATTCCAAAGTGAAGTAGAAAATCAACGTAACAAGAAGATTAAATTTCTACGATCTGATCGTGGAGGTGAATATCTGAGTTATGAGTTTGGCATGCATTTAAAGAAATGCGGAATACTTTCACAATTGACACCGCCGGGAACACCTCAACGTAACGGTGTGTCCGAACGTCATAATCGAACTCTCTTAGATATGGTTCATTCTATGATGTCTCTTACTGATTTGCCGTTATCATTTTGGAGTTATGCATTAGAGACAGCTGCATTCACTTTAAATAGAGCACCATCAAAATCCGTAGAAACGACACCGTATGAATTATGGTTTAATAAGAAACCTAAGCTGTCATTCCTGAAAGTTAGGGGTTGCGAAGCCTATGTAAAGAAGTTACAACCGGACAAGCTAGAACCCAAAGCGGAGAAATGCATCTTCATAGGATACCCTAAGAAAACTATAGGGTATACTTTCTATCACAAATCCGAAGGCAAAATCTTTGTTGCTAAGAACGGAACCTTTCTTGAGAAAGAATTTCTCACTAAAGAAGTGACTGGAAGAAAAGTAGAACTCGATGAGATTGATGAATCTATACTCGTTGATCGAGTAGCGTGATGCGGAAGTTGTACTGTACGCCTACACCGGCAACAGAGGAAGCTAATGATAATGATCATGAAACTTCGAACGAGGAAACTACTGAACCTCGCAGATCGACAAGGGAACGTACCACTCCTGATTGGTATGATCCTTGTCTAAATGTCATGATTGTGGATAACAATGATGAGGACCACTGACGTATGAAGAAGCGATGATGAGCCCAGATTCCAACAAATGGCAAGAAGCCATGAAATCCGAAATGGGATCCATGTATGATAACAAAGTATGGACTTTGGTAGACTTACCTGATAGCCGAAAGGCTGTCGAGAATAAATGGATCTTCAAGAGAAAAACAGATGCGGATGGTAATATTACTGTCTATAAAGCTCGACTTGTCGCAAAGGGTTTCCGACAAATTCAAGGAGTTGACTACGATGAGACTTTCTCACCTGTAGCGAAGCTAAAATCTGTGAGGATTTTGTTAGCAATAGCTGCATTTTTCGATTATGAGATTTGGCAGATAGATGTCAAAACGGCGTTCCTTAATGGAGACATTGAGGAAGAGTTGTATATGGTACAACCCAAAGGTTTTGTCGATCCTAAAAATGTTGACAAAGTATGCAAACTTCAGCGTTCAATCTATGGACTGAAGCAAGCATCGAGAAGTTGGAACCGACGCTTTGATAAGGTGATCAAAGACTTCGGGTTTATACAGTGTCATGGAGAGGCCTGTATTTACAAGAAAGTGAGTGGGAGCTCTGTAGCATTCACGATATTATATGTAGATGACATATTATTGATCGGGAATGATATAGAACTATTAAGCGGTGTTAAAGGTTATTTGAATAATAGTTTTTCAATGAAAGACCTTGGTGAAGCATCGTATATATTAGGCATCAAGATTTATAGAGATAGATCAAGACGCCTAATAGGGCTATCACAGTACATACGGACAAGATTCTAAAGAAGTTTAGAATGGACGAAAGTAAGAAAGGGTTCTTACCTATGTTACTGTGCAAGGTCTTGAGTAAGACTCAAGGACCGGCTACGAGAAGAAAGAGAAAGGATGAGTAATATCCCCTATGCCTCGGCGATAGGATCTATCATGTATGCCATGCTATGTACTAGACCGGATATAGCACATCTTTGTTAGTTTGACTAGCAGATATCAAAGTGATCCAGGAATGGAACATCGGACAATGATCAAGAATATCCTGAAGTACTTGAAAAGAACTAAGGATATGTTTCTTTGTTATGGAGGTGACCAAGAGCTCGTTGTAAGTGGTTACACCGATGCAAGTTGGAACAACGATCCCGATGACTCTAAGTCACGGTCTGGGTACGTGTTTATATTGAATGGTGCTGCGATGGTGGGCAAGCTCGAAGCGATTGCACGGTGGCGAAGTCTTCAACAGAATCGAGTACATAGCGGCTTCGGAGGCTTCATCGAAGTGGTATGGATGAAGAGGTTCATTGTAGAGCTCGGTGTGGTTCCTAGTGCATTGGACCCATTAATCATTTCTTTGTGATAACATGGGTGCCATCGCCAATGCACAAGAGCCAAGGTCACACAAGAGGCTGAAGCATATCAAGCTGCGTTACCACTCAATTCGCGAATACATCGAAGATGGAGAAGTAAAGATTTGCAAAGTACACACTGATCTGAATGTAGTAGATCCGTTGACTAAAGCTCTCCCTAGGGCAAAGCATGACCAACACCAGAATGCCATGGGTGTTAGGTATATTACAATGTAATCTAGATTATTGACTCTAGTGCAAGTGGGAGACTGAAGGAGATATACCCTAGAGGCAATAATAAAGTGGTTATTATTTATATCTTTATGTTTATGATAAATGTTTATATATCATGCTATAATTGTATTAACCGAAACATTAGTACATGTGTGATATGTAGACAAACAAAGAAGTCCCTAGTATGCCTCTTAACTAGCTTGTTGATTAATGGATGATTAGTTTCATAATCATGAACATTGGATGTTATTAATAACAAGGTTATATCATTGTATGAATGATGTAATGGACACACCCAATTAAGCGTAGCATAAGATCTCGTCATTAAGTTATTTGCTATAAGCTTTCGATACATAGTTACCTAGTCCTTATGACCATGAGATCATGTAAATCACTTATACCGGAAAGGTACTTTGATTACACCAAACGCCACTGCGTAAATGGGTGGTTATAAAGGTGGGATTAAGTATCCGGAAAGTATGAGTTGAGGCATATGGATCAACGATTGGGATTTGTCCATCCCGATGACGGATAGATATACTACGGGCCCTCTCGGTGGAATGTCGTCTAATGTCTTGCAAGCATATGAATGAGTTCATAAGAGACCACATACCACTTGCATTGAGTAAAGAGTACTTGTCAGGAGACGAGGTTGAACAAGGTATAGAGTGATACCGAAGATCAAACCTCGGACAAGTAAAATATCGCGTGACAAAGGGAATTGGTATTGTATGTGAATGGTTCATTCGATCACTAAAGTCATCGTTGAATATGTGGGAGCCATTATGGATCTCCAGATCCCGCTATTGGTTATTGGTCGGAGTGAGTACTCAACCATGTCCGCATAGTTCACGAACCGTAGGGTGACACACTTAAAGTTGGATGTTGAAATGGTAGAACTTGAATATGGAATGGAGTTCGAATATTTATTCGGAGTCCCGGATGAGATCCCGGACATCACGAGGAGTTCCGGAATGGTCCGGAGAATAAGATTCATATATAGGATGTCATTTTATGTGAATTAAAATGATGCAGAAGGTTCTATGGAAGGTTCTAGAAGGTTCTAGAAAAGTCCGGAAGAAACCACCAAGGAAGGTGGAGTCCCGGTGGGACTCCACCTCCATGGCCGGCCAACCCTAGTGGGGGAGGAGTCCCAAGTGGACTCCCCCTTAGGGGGCCGGCCACCCCCCCATATGGAAGGGGGGAATCCCACCCCAAGTGGGATTCCCACCCTAGGTAGGTTTCCTTTTCATATGGAAGGTTTTGGTTTCGGGTCTTATTCGAAGACTTGGAGTCCAACACTTGGGGTTCCACCTATATAATGAGGGGCCAAGGGAGGGGGCCGGCCACCCCAAGACTACAAGCTGGCCGCCCCATTGAAGTGGCCGGCCACCCCCTCCCAAACCCTAGCCGCCCCCCTCTCCTCCATATCTCCCGCGTAGCTTTAGCGAAGCTCCGCCAGGTTTCTCCACCGCCACCGACACCACGCCATCGTGCTGTCGGATTCAAGAGGAGCTACTACTTCCGCTGCCCGCTGGAACGGGAGGTGGACGTCGTCTTCATCAACAACCGAACGTGTGACCGAGTACGGAGGTGCTGCCCGTTCGTGGTGCCGGAAGCGATCGTGATCAAGATCTTCTACGCGCTTTTGCAAGCGGCAAGTGAACGTCTACCGCAGCAACAAGAGCCTCATCTTGTAGGCTTTGGAATCTCTTCAAGGGTGAGACTCGATACCCCCTCGTTGATACCGTCTTCTAGATTGCATCTTGGCTTGGATTGTGTGTTCGCGGTAGGAAATTTTTTGTTTTCTATGCAACGTTATCCTACATGTATATGTTGTATGTCACATAGGTACATAAACCATGGCGAAAATATGAGCTAATGCGTGTGTGCGTGTGTGTGGATCCACCTCCATCATGTTTGGCATATCGTTTTCGAGGATTATTGTGTGATGATCTTTTTGTAGGATATTGTCACTAGGGACTTGCGAGAGTGGGAATTTATGGGAATGTAAAAATATGTATATATGAGAGGAAGGAGAAATATGAAGCGAAATTAACGGTGTGTGTGTGCACAACCACGGTGTTACCACGCCATTTTAGTTTTCGGAGATTATCATGTGATCCTGGTTGTTAGCATTGGGACAAGTGTCATGCGGTATACATTGTCGTGATCTGATGGTGTTTCCGCGGCATGAAATGTCATATAGTCGCATCGCACGCAAGCATTTTACGTACTTTTGCACGTCGAATCCAAAATTGTGACGTGGTGATGACAATGGCTGAAGAGTGAGGATGACATAGACGATAGTGTGCGACAATCTCGAAAGGAAAGTAGTATGTCGTATATATACGAGCCATTTGTAGTCTTAGATATCTGCGACGGCCTTGTTTACTTATTAGTTGTTAGCAAGAAACCTTCGAGTTAGGCAGTCGAAATGTTCTCTTCCATACTTCACCTAATTAACCATTGCAGGTTAAAAATTAACAGACCATATTACATTAGTTTCATCTATGGAAAAGTAGAAAACAACAACAATAGGTAATTTCTCCCTCAAAGAGTTCTACTGTGTTGTGTGACTAGCCCTTACTTCTTTTGCCAGCGATGGCTAAAACCTTTGTGCCTCAACCCCCTCCCTTCCCTTTCTCCAGATCTGATGTGGTGTTGTGTCTCTAGTATCATAGCAACACGACTGCCACACTACGTTGTCCTTAACTTTGAGCCATGTAGTACCATGTTTGTTGTGTTCCACTAGGTCCATCGATTTACTTATCGACCACCAATAGATTGAATTCTGATGTCTACGGGTGCTTCTATTCTTGTAGACAGTGTTGAGCCTCCAAGAGCAGAGGTTTGTAGAACAGCAGCAAGTTTCCCTTAAGTGGATCACCCAAGGTTTATCGAACTCAGGGAGGAAGAGGTCGAAGATATCCCTCTCATGCAACCCTGCAACCACAAAGCAAGAAGTCTCTTGTGTCCCCAACACACCTAATACACTTGTCAGATGTATAGGTGCACTAGTTCGGCGAAGAGATAGTGAAATACAGGTGGTATGAATGAATATAAGCAGCAGTAATGGCACCAGAAAATAGCTTGATGCTACAACTGGCGTGTGGTTGATGGTGGTGATATTGCAGGCAGTACAGATGCAGTAGAACAGTAAACAAGCGATGATTGCAGTATTTAGGAACAAGGCCTAGGGATTATACTTTCACTAGTGGACACTCTCAACATTGATCACATAACAGAATAGATAAATGCTATACTCTACACTCTCTTGTTGGATGATGAACACCACTAATTGTGTAGGATTACACGAACCCTCAATGCCGGAGTTAACAAGCTCCACAATATTCGATATTCATGTTTAATAACCTTAGAGTGCATGATAGATCAACACAACTAAACCAAGTACTAACATAGCATGCACATTGTCACCTTCACACTATGAAAGGAGGCATAGATCACATCAATACTATTATAGCAATAATTAACTTCATAATCTACAAGAGATTACAATCATAACCTACGCCAAGTACTACACGATGCACACACTGTCACCATTACACCGTGCAGGAGGAATAGAGTACTTTAATAACATCACTAGAGTAGCACATAGATGAATTGTGATACAAAACTCATATGAATCTCAATCATGTAAGGCAGCTCATGAGATCATTGTATTGAAGTACATAGGAGAGAGATTAACCACATAGCTACCGGTACAGCCCTTAGCCTCGATGGAGAACTACTCCCTCCTCATGGAAGACAGCAGCGGTGATGAAGATGGCGGTGGAGATGGCAGCGGTATCGATGGAGAAGCCTTCCGGGGGCACTTCCCCGTCCCGGCGGCGTGCCGGAACAGAGACTCCTGTCCCCCAGATCTTGGCTTCGCGATGGCGGTGGCTCTGGAAGGTTTCTCGTACCGTGGCTTTTCCGTCTCGATGTTTTAGGTCAGGGACCTTTATATAGGCGAAGAGGCGGAGTCGGAGGGCTGACGAGGCGACGACACAATAGGGGGGCACGGCCCACCCCCTGGCCGCGCCAGCCTATCATCTGGGGCCCACAGGGCCCTCCTCTGGTGGCTCTCGGGTGTTCTGAAAGCTTCATGCAATTCTAAGATGCTGGGCGTTGATTTCGTCCAATTCCGAGAATATTTCCTTAATAGGATTTCTGAAACCAAAAACAGCAGAAAACAGGAACTGGCACTTCGGCATCTCGTCAATAGGTTAGTTCCGGAAAACGCATAAAATCATCATAAAGTATGTATAAAACATGTAGGTATTGTCATAAAACAAGCATGGAACATAAGAAATTATCGATACGTCGGAGACGTATCAGCATCCCCAAGCTTAGTTCCTACTCGTCCTGAGTAGGTAAACGGTAACAAAGATAATTTCTGAAGTGACATGCTACCAACATAATCTTGATCCAATAATAATGTAAAGCATATGAACTAAGATCAAATCACTCAAAGCAAATGTCTATATTGATATAAGAGATGATAATGCAAGAGTTAAACAAGCTAGAAGTTTTCATGAACTATTGCTTAAAAGACATGAAACCGTACAAAGTTTATTAAAGATGTGTTAAGTATTCAGCGTAGAAGTTCTATCCTTCATTCCAAGCATCAAGTAAATTTTCACAACATAAGAAGGATTCAGTCAAGTAAACATAAACATGAACGTCATGAATCAACTGTTTCGAAGTCTACTCAACTGGTGAGCGCAAGCATTTGGTATTAGCACCAGGATGTTATGGCATAAAGAACGTTAATGGGGGTTTGGAAGGCCAAATGGAAGAAAGGCTTGCAAAGCTATAAGTGACCATTAGACAAGAGGAAGCCTTATGATCGAAGCTATGCAAGGAGTAGTGATTGCCATGCAACGGATGCACATAGAGCTATATGTGTATGAAAGCTCTCCAATGGAACTAGTGGGGGTGCATCCAACTTGGTTGCTCACGAAGACCTAGAGCACTTTTGAGGAGGCTCATCATTGGAATATACAACCCAAGTTCTATAGTGTAAATTCCCCACATAGTTATACTAGTAAAACATGAAAACTCTCTCATATGGAGTATAGGTGCTAAACATGAGCACAAATGATGACTATGAATACTGCAGGTGCTAAAACATGAGCACAAGTGTGGATAAAAGATAGTAATGCTGCCCCTTTTTTTCTTTATTCTCTTTTTTTCTTTCTTTTCCTTTTTCTTTTCTATTTTTTTTCTTTCTTTTCTTTTTCTCTTTTTTGTGGCCTCCATGGTTCTTTTCACTTTTAGGGGCAACATCCTAATATGACAACACACTTTTAGGTACAAATAACTCATAATGAATAAAACATGATGTATGAAACTGTATGCCTCTGCCAGTGTAGCAGGATATGCAATGATCTAGCGTAACATGGGTAAACCACACATCAGCTGTATAGAATCATGCAAAGCAATATATAAATAATAAATGACAACATGTAATGTAAAATGGAAGTTGCATGGAAATATATCTCGGAACAACTACGGAAATGCTGTGGTAGGTAGGTATGGTGGCTATTTTGAGGAGATGTATGGGCTTATGTGTAGGAGAACAAGAGAAAATCCTCCCACGGGTTTGGATGTACCGGCGAAGTATGCACAATTCTCAATGTGAGCAAAAGGCAATGCACAGTACCGAAGAGGCTAGAAAATTTGGATGGTGGAAGTGCCAAAAACCGTAGCTTAACATTAGTTAAAAAGAACTCACAAGCTTATTGCAAACAACTAGCAGGTTCATCATTAAGAGCATGATTAAAATTTACTCCAAGGAGGGCCATTCACGGTGGCACAAGTACCCCGCTAGCTCCCTCGACCTTCAGCACAACTTAGTTATTACGATGAACTCTCAGACATGGAAAGCTATCAAGTCCAACTACACCTTCAACTATTTAAATAGAGTTTGTACTACGGCACAAGCTTTAAAGACAACAATCCACTACTAATTTTAACTTATTCATCCAGCAAGCTTTACCATCTAAATACCTCAAAACATTTGCAAAGAATCAAGTTATCAAAACTCAATGATCTACAAGATTATGCAAGTGTTTCATTATACCACTACCACATGTAGCATTTTTTGAACCGACCAAATAACAATGAACGAAGCAATTTCAACCTTCGCCATGAACATTAAAAGCTAAGAACACATGTGTTCATACGAACCAGCGGAGCGTGTCTCTCTCCCACACAAGCATTTATTCAAACAAAAACAAAAATAGAAACACACAGACGCTCCAAGTAAAGTACATAAGATGTGACCGAATAAAAATATAGTTTCAAGGGAGGAACCTGATAATGTTGTCGATCAAGAAGGGGATGCCTTGGGCATCCCCAAGCTTAGACGCTTGAGTTTTCTTGAAATATGCAGGGGTGAACCACCGGGGCATCCCCAAGCTTAGAGCTTTCACTCTCCTTGATCATATTGTATCATCCTCCTCTCTTGACCCTTGAAAACTTCCTCCACACCAAACTCGAAATAAACTCATTAGAGGGTTAGTGCATAATCAAAAATTCACATGTTCAGAGGTGACACAATAATTCTTAACACTTCTGGACATTGCCCAAAGCTACTCGAAGTCAATGGAACAAAGAAATCCATTCAACACAGCAAAACCGGCAATGCGAAATAAAAGGCAGAATCTGTCAAAACAGAACAGTCCGTAAAGACGAATTTCTAAGAGGCACCAGACTTGCTCAGATGAAAATGCTCAAATTGAATGAAAGTTGCGTACATATCTGAGGATCACTCACGTAAATTGGCATAATTTTCTGAGTTACCTACAGAGAATTAGGCCCAGATTCGTGATATGTCTCCGACGTATCGATAATTTCTTATGTTCCATGCCACATTATTGATGATATCTACATGTTTTATGCATACTTTATGTCATATTTATGCATTTTCCGGAACTAACCTATTGACGAGATACCGAAGGGCCAGTTGCTGTTTTCTGCTGTTTTTGTTTTCAGAAATCCTAGTAAGGAAATATTCTCGGAATCGGACGAAATCAACGCCCAGCATCTTAGGATTGCATGAAGCTTCCAGAACACCCGAGAGCCGCCAGAGAGGGGCCACAGGGGGCCCACACATGGGGCTGGCGCGGCCAGGCTAGGGCCTGCGCCCCCTGTTGTGTGGCGGCTCCGTACCCCCTCCGACTCCGCCTCTTCACCTATATAAAGGTCCCTGACCTAAATCTTCGATACGGAAAAACCACGGTACGAGAAACCTTCCAGAGCCGCCGCCATCGCGAAGCCAAGATCTGGGGGACAGGAGTCTCTGTTCCGGCACGCCGCCGGGACAGGGAAGTGCCCCCGGAAGGCTTCTCCATCGACACCACCGCCATCTTCATCAACGCTGCTGTCTCCCATGAGGAGGGAGTAGTTCTCTATCGAGGCTAAGGGGCTGTACCGGTAGCTATGTGGTTAATCTCTCTCCTATGTACTTCAATACAATGATCTCATGAGCTGCCTTACATGATTGAGATTCATATGAGTTTTGTATCACTACTATTCTATGTGCTACTCTAGTGATGTTATTAAAGTACTCTATTCCTCCTGCACGGTGTAATGGTGACAGTGTGTGCATCGTGTAGTACTTGGCGTAGGTTATGATTGTGATCTCTTGTAGATTATGAAGTTAACTATTGCTATGATGGTATTGATGTGATCTATGCCTCCTTTCGTAGCGTGAAGGTGACAGTGTGCATGCTATGTTAGTACTTGGTTTGGTTATGTTGATCTGTCATGCACTCTAAGGTTATTTAAATATGAACATCGAATATTGTGGAGCTTGTTAACTCCGGCATTGAGGGTTCGTGTAATCCTACACAGTTAGTGGTGTTCATCATCCAACAAGAGGGTGTAGAGTCTAGCATCTATCTATTTATTCTGTTATGTGATCAATGTTGAGAGTGTCCACTAGTGAAAGTATGATCCCTAGGCCTTGTTCCTAAATACTGCTATCGCTGCTTGTTTACTGTTTTACTGCATCTCTACTGCCTGCAATATTACCACCATCAACTACACGCCAGTCCTGGACAGCAAAGCACTTTTCTGGCGCTGTTGCTACTGCTCATACTTATTCATACCACCTGTATTTCACTATCTCTTCGCCGAACTAGTGCACCTATTAGGTGTGTTGGGGACACAAAAGACTTCTTGCTTTGTGGTTGCAGGGTTGCTTGAGAGGGATATCTTTGACCTCTTCCTCCCTGAGTTCGATAAACCTTGGGTGATCCACTTAAGGGAAACTTGCTGCTGTTCTACAAACCTCTGCTCTTGGAGGCCCAACACTGTCTACAAGAATAGAAGCACCCGTAGACATCAAGCACTTTTCTGGCGCCGTTGCCGGGGAGGAAAGGTAAAAGGCACTCATACTCCGGTTCCTGGTAACTAAGTACTTTTCTGGCGCCATTGTGTGTGTGTGCTCGAAGCTATTTCCTTTAGATCCTGCAATTGCATCTTTTTGTTTCTTGTTTACACTAGTTAGGCATAATGGAAAACAACAAAAATATGAGAGATCTTTATGAACTTTATCTTGAATTAGGACATGATGTGTTTGAAGAGAGAATTAAAAAACCCATGGAACTTTATATGCATGCTAATGGGAATGTTATTAATATGAATGCTTTGAACACTATTGTTGCTAATGCTATGGAAAATTCTAAGCTTGGGGAAGCTGGTTTTGATGAGCATGATATTTTTAGTCCCCCAAGCATTGAGGAGAAAATTTACTTTGATGATACTTTACCTCCTATTTATGATGATTATAATGATAGTGGTCTTTTGGTGCCGCCTGTTATGGAGGATAAATTTGATTATGATTACAATATGCCTCCTATATTTTATGATGAGAATAATAATGATAGCTACTTTGTTGAATTTGCTCCCACTACAACTAATAAAATTGATTATGCTTATGTGGGTAGTAATAATTTTATGCATGAGACTCATGATAAGAATGCTTTATGTGATAGTTATATTTTTGAGTTTGCTCATGATGCTACTGAAAGTTATTATGAGAGAGGAAAATATGGTTGTAGAAATTTTCATGTTACTAAAATGCCTCTCTATGTGCTGAAATTTTTGAAGCTATACTTGTTTTATCTTCCTATGCTTGTCACTTTGCTCTTCATGAACTTGTTTATTTACAAGATTCCTATGCATAGGAAGCATGTTAGACTTAAATGTGTTTTGAATTTGCTCCTTGATGCTCTCTTTTGCTTCAACTACTATTTCTTGCGAGTGCATCATTAAAACTGCTGAGCCCATCTTAATGACTATAAAGAAAGAACTACTTGGGAGATAACCCATGTGTTTATTTTACTACAGTACTTTGTTTTATATTTGAGTCTTGGAAGTTGTTACTACTGTAGCAACCCCTCCTTATCTTAGTTTTGTTGCATTGTTGTGCCAAGTAAAGTCTTTGATAGTAAGGTTCATACTAGATTTGGATTACTGCGCAGAAACAGATTTCTTGCTGTCACGAATCTGGGCCTAATTCTCTGTAGGTAACTCAGAAAATTATGCTAATTTACGTGAGTGATCCCCAGATATGTACGCAACTTTCATTCAATTTGAGCATTTTCATTTGAGCAAGTCTGGTGCCTCTTTAAAATTCGTCTTTACGGACTGTTTTGTTTTGACAGATTCTGCCTTTTATTTTGCATTGCCACTTTTGCTATGTGGGATGGATTTCTTTGTTCCATTAACTTCCAGTAGCTTTGGGCAATGTCCAGAAGTGTTAAGAATGATTGTGTCACCTCTGAACATGTGAGTTTTTGATTATGCACTAACCCTCTAATGAGTTTGTTTCGAGTTTGGTGTGGAGGAAGTTTTCAAGGGTCAAGAGAGGAGGATGATACACTACGATCAAGAAGAGTGAAAGCTCTAAGCTTGGGGATGCCCCGGTGGTTCATCCCTGCATATTTCAAGAAGACTCAAGCGTGCAAGCTTGGGGATGCCCAAGGCATCCCCTTCTTCATCGACAAATTATCAGGTTCCTTCTCTTGAAACTATATTTTTATTCGATCACATCTTATGTACTTTGCTTGGAGCGTCTGTGTGCTTTTGTTTTTGTTTTTGTTTGAATAGATGCTTGTGTGGGAGAGAGACACGCTCCGCTGGTTCATATGAACACATGTGTTCTTAGCTTTTAATGTTCATGGCGAAGGTTGAATCTGCTTCGTTAAATTGTTATATGGTTGGAAACGGAAAATGCTACATGTAGTAATTGGTATGATGTCTTGAATAATTTGATACTTGGCAATTGTTGTGCTCATGTTTAAGATCTTGCATCATATACTTTGCACCTATTAATGAAGAAATACATAGAGCTTGCTAAAATTTGGTTTGCATAATTGGTCTCTCTAAGGTCTAGATAATTTCTAGTAAGGGTTTGAACAACAAGGAAGACGATGTAGAGTCTTATAATGTTTACAATATGTCTTTTATGTAAGTTTTGCTGCACCGCTTCATACTAGTGTTTGTTTCAAATAACCTTGCTAGCCTAAGCCTTGTATCGAGAGGGAATACTTCTCATGCATCCAAATCCTTGAGCCAATCACTATGCCATTTGTGTCCACCATACCTACCTACTACATGGTATTTCTCCGCCATTCCAAAGTAAATTGCTTGAGTGCTACCTTTAAATTTCTATCCTTTATCTTTGCAATATATAGCTCATGGGACAAATAGCCTAAAAACTATTGTGGTATTGAATATGTACTTATGCACTTTATCTCTTATTAAGTTGCTTGTTGAGCGATAACCATGTTCCTGGGGACGCCATCAACTACTCTTTGTTGAATATCATGTGAGTTGCTATGCATGTCCGTCTTGTCTGAAGTAAGGGAGATTTACCGCTAGAATGGTTAGAGCATGCATAATGTTAGAGAAGAACATTGGGCCGCTAACTAAAGCCATGATCCATGGTGGAAGTTTCAGTTTTGGATAAATATCCTCAATCTCATATGAGAAAATTAATTGTTGTTGAATGCTTATGCATAAAAGAGGAGTCCATTATCTGTTGTCTATGTTGTCCCGGTATGGATGTCTAAGTTGAGAATAATCAATAGCGAGAAATCCAATGCGAGCTTTCTCCTTAGACCTTTGTACAGACGGCATAGAGGTACCCCTTTGTGACACTTGGTTAAAACATATGTATTGCGATGATAATCCCGGTAATCCGAGCTAATTAGGACAAGGTGCGGGCACTATTAGTATACTATGCATGAGGCCTGCAACTTGTGAGATATAATTTACATAACACATATGCTTTATTACTACCGTTGACAAAATTGTTTCTTGTTTTCAAAACCAAAACTCTAGCACAAATATAGCAATCAATGCTTCCCTCTGCGAAGGGCCTTTCTTTTACTTTTATGTTGAGTCAGTTCACCTATTTCTCTCCATCTCAAGAAGCAAACACTTGTGTGAACTGTCCATTGATTCCTACATACTTGCATATTGCACTTGTTATATTACTTTACATTGACAATTATCCATGAGATATACATGTTACAAGTTGAAAGCAACCACTGAAACTTAATCTTCCTTTGTGTTGCTTCAATACCTTTACTTTGAATTATTGCTTTATGAGTTAACTCTTATGCAAGACTTATTGATGCTTGTCTTGAAGTACTATTCATGAAAAGTCTTTGCTTTATGATTCAGTTGTTTACTCATGTCATTTACCATTGTCTTGGATCGCTGCATTCATTACATGTGCTTACAATAGTATGATCAAGGTTATGATGGCATGTCACTCCAGAAATTATCTTTGTTATCGTTTACCTGCTCGGGACGAGCAGGAACTAAGCTTGGGGATGCTGATACGTCTCCGACGTATCGATAATTTCTTATGTTCCATGCCACATTATTGATGATATCTACATGTTTTATGCATACTTTATGTCATATTTATGCATTTTCCGGAACTAACCTATTGACGAGATGCCGAAGGGCCAGTTGCTGTTTTCTGCTGTTTTTTTTTTCAGAAATCCTAGTAAGGAAATATTCTCGGAATCGGACGAAATCAACGCCCAGCATCTTAGGATTGCATGAAGCTTCCAGAACACCCGAGAGCCGCCAGAGAGGGGCCACAAGGGGCCCACACATGGGGCTGGCGCGGCCAGGCTAGGGCCCGCGCCCCCCTGTTGTGTGGCGGCTCCGTACCCCCTCCGACTCCGCCTCTTCGCCTATATAAAAGTCCCTGATCTAAATCTTCGATACGGAAAAACCACGGTACGAGAAACCTTCCAGAGCCGCCGCCATCGCGAAGCCAAGATCTGGGGGACAGGAGTCTCTGTTTCGGCACGCCGCCGGGACGGGGAAGTGCCCCCGGAAGGCTTCTCCATCGACACCACCGCCATCTTCATCAACGCTGCTGTCTCCCATGAGGAGGGAGTAGTTCTCCATCGAGGCTAAGGGGCTGTACCGGTAGCTATGTGGTTAATCTCTCTCCTATGTACTTCAATACAATGATCTCATGAGCTGCCTTACATGATTGAGATTCATATGAGTTTTGTATCACTACTATTCTATGTGCTACTCTAGTGATGTTATTAAAGTACTCTATTCCTCCTGCACGGTGTAATGGTGACAGTGTGTGCATCGTGTAGTACTTGGCGTAGGTTATGATTGTGATCTCTTGTAGATTATGAAGTTAACTATTGCTATGATGGTATTGATGTGATCTATGCCTCCTTTCGTAGCGTGAAGGTGACAGTGTGCATGCTATGTTAGTACTTGGTTTGGTTATGTTGATCTGTCATGCACTCTAAGGTTATTTAAATATGAACATCGAATATTGTGGAGCTTGTTAACTCCGGCATTGAGGGTTCGTGTAATCCTACACAGTTAGTGGTGTTCATCATCCAACAAGAGGGTGTAGAGTCTAGCATCTATCTATTTATTCTGTTATGTGATCAATGTTGAGAGTGTCCACTAGTGAAAGTATGATCCCTAGGCCTTGTTCCTAAATACTGCTATTGCTGCTTGTTTACTGTTTTACTGCATCTCTACTGCCTGCAATATTACCACCATCAACTACACGCCAGTCCTGGACAGCAAAGCACTTTTTCGGCGTTTGTTACTCTGCTCATACTTATTCATACCACCTGTATTTCACTATCTCTTCGCCGAACTAGTGCACCTATTAGGTGTGTTGGGGACACAAGAGACTTCTTGCTTTGTGGTTGCAGGGTTGCTTGAGAGGGATATCTTTGACCTCTTCCTCCCTGAGTTCGATAAACCTTGGGTGATCCACTTAAGGGAAACTTGCTGCTGTTCTACAAACCTCTGCTCTTGGAGGCCCAACACTGTCTACAAGAATAGAAGCACCCGTAGACATCAATTCGTGACAGCAAGAAATCTGTTTCTGCGCAGTAATCCAAATCTAGTATGAACCTTACTATCAAAGACTTTACTTGGCACAACAATGCAATAAAGTAAGATAAGGAGAGGTTGCTACAGTAGTAACAACTTCCAAGACACAAATATAAAACAAAAATACTGTAGCAAAATAAACACATGGGTTATCTCCCAAGAAGTTCTTTCTTTATAGCCATTAAGATGGGCTCAACAGTTTTAATGATGCACTCGCAAGAAATAGTAGTTGAAGCAAAAGAGAGCATCAAGAGGCAAATTCAAAACAAATTTAAGTCTAACATGCTTCCTATGCATAGGAGTCTTGTAAATAAACAAGTTCATGAAGCATAATGCAACAAGCATAGAAAGATAAAACAAGTGCAGCTTCAAGATTTTCAGCAAAAAGAGAGGTGTTTTAGTAACATGAAAATTTCCACAACCATATTTTCCTCTCTCATAATAATATCCAGTGGCATCATGAGCAAACTCAACAATATAACTATCAAATGCAACATTCTTATCATGAGTCTCATGCATAAAATTATTACTCTCCACATAAGCATAATCAATTTTATTAGTTGTAGTGGGAGCAAATTCAACAAAGTAGCTATCATTATTATTCTCATCATCAAATATAGGAGGCATATTGTAATCATAATCAAATTTATCCTCCATAACAGGCGGCACCAAAAGACTACTATCATTATAATCATCATAAATAGGAGGTAAAGTATCATCAAAGTAAATTTTCTCCTCAATGCTTGGGGGACTAAAAATATCATGCTCATCAAAGCCAGCTTCCCCAAGCTTAGAATTTTCCATATCATTAGCAACAATGGTGTTCAAAGTGTTCATACTAATATGTTCCATGAGTTTTTTAATTTTCGAATCAAACTATCCATGTCTTAATTTAGGAAATAGAATAAAAAGCTCCATGTTGCTTTCCATTATGCCAAACTAGTGTAAAACAAGAAACAAAAAGATGCAATTGCAGGATCTAAAGGAAATAGCTTCGAGTACTTACAACGGTGCCGGAAAATAGCTTAGTAGCCGAGATCCGGAGTGTGAGTACCTTTTACCTTTCCTCCCCGGCAACGGCGCCAGAAAAGTGCTTGCTGGCGCGTGGTTGACGAGGGAGGAAATGGTGTAGCTTTCCTTCGTTCCCCGGCAACGGCGCCAGAAAAGTGCTTGATGTCTACGGGTGCTTCTATTCTTGTAGACAGTGTTGGGCCTCCAAGAGCAGAGGTTTGTAGAACAGCAGCAAGTTTCCCTTAAGTGGATCACCCAAGGTTTATCGAACTCAGGGAGGAAGAGGTCAAAGATATCCCTCTCATGCAACCCTGTGATACGTCTCCGACGTATCGATAATTTCTTGTGTTCCATGCCACATTATTGATGATATCTACATGTTTTATGCACACTTTATGTCATATTCATGCATTTTCTGGAACTAACCTATTAACAAGATGCCGAAGTGCTAGTTGCTGTTTTCTGCTGTTTTTGGTTTCAGAAATCCTAGTAACGAAATATTCTCGGAATTGGACGAAATCAACGCCTAGGGTCCTATTTTGCCACGAAGCTTCCAGAAGACCGAAGAGGAGACGAAGTGGGGCCACGAGGCAGCCAAACCCTAGGGCGGCGCGGCCCCTGCCCTGGCCGCGCGGCCCTATGGTGTGGGCCCCTCGTGCCGCCTCCCGACCTGCCCTTCCGCCTACTTAAAGCCTCCGTCGCGAAACCCCGACAGAGAGCCACGATACGGAAAACCTTGCGAGACGCCGCCGCCGCCAATCCCATCTCGGGGGATTCAGGAGATCGCCTCCGGCACCCTGCCGGAGAGGGGAATCATCTCCCGGAGGACTCTACGCCGCCATGGTCGCCTCCGGAGTGATGTGTGAGTAGTCTACCCCTGGACTATGGGTCCATAGCAGTAGCTAGATGGTTGTCTTCTCCCCATTGTGCTTAATTGTCGGGTCTTGTGAGCTGCCTAACATGATCAAGATCATCTATCTGTAATTCTATATGTTGCGTTTGTTGGGATCCGATGAATAGAGAATACTTGTTATGTTGATTATCAAAGTTATGTCTATGTGTTGTTTATGATCTTGCATGCTCTCCGTTACTAGTAGATGCTCTGGCCAAGTAGATGCTTGTAACTCCAAGAGGGAGTATTTATGCTCGATAGTGGGTTCATGTCTCCGTGAATCTAGGGAAGTGACAGAAATCTCTAAGATTATGGATGTGCTGTTGCCACTAGGGATAAAACATTGGTGCTATGTTCGAGGACGTAGTTACTGATTACATTATGCGCAATACTTAATGCAATTGTCTGTTGTTAGCAACTTAATACTGGAGGGGGTTCGGATGATAACCTGAAGGTGGACTTTTTAGGCATAGATGCATGCTGGATAGCGGTCTATGTACTTTGTCGTAATGCCCAATTAAATCTCACAATACTCATCATAATATGTATGTGCATGGTCATGCCCTCTTTATTTGTCAATTGCCCAACTGTAATTTGTTCACCCAACATGCTGTTTATCTTATGGGAGAGACACCTCTAGTGAACTGTGGACCCCGGTCCAATTCTCTATACTGAAATACAATCTATTGCAATACTGTTTTACTGTTTTTCTGCAAACAATCATCATCCACACTATACATCTAATCCTTTGTTACAGCAAGCCGGTGAGATTGACAACCTCGCTGTTTCGTTGGGGCAAAGTACTTTGGTTGTGTTGTGCAGGTTCCACGTTGGCGCCGGAATCTCTGGTGTTGCGCCGCACTACATCCCGCCGCCATCAACCTTCAACGTGCTTCTTGGCTCCTACTGGTTCGATAAACCTTGGTTTCATACTGAGGGAAAACTTGTCGCTGTACGCATCACACCTTCCTCTTGGGGTTCCCAACGGACGCGTGTTGTACGCGTATCAAGCTCTTTTTCTGGCGCCGTTGCCGGGGAGATCAAGACACGCTGCAAGGGGAGTCTCCACTTCCCAATCTCTTTACTTTGTTTTTGTCTTGCTTAGTTTTATTTACTACTTTGTTTGCTGCACTAAATCAAAATACAAAAAAATTAGTTGCTAGTTTTACTTTATTTGCTATCTTGTTTGCTATATCAAAAACACAAAAAAATTAGTTACTTGCATTTACTAGTTTGCTTTATTTATTGTCTTGCACTCTATATTAAAAATACAAAAAAAAAATAGTTACTTTTGTTACCATGTCTAGCTCTGAACCTGTTACTTCTTCGCCTGAAGAATTAGTCTTCACTTTTAAACAAGGGGATGAGGAGAGTTTTAAGGATGCTTGGTCTAGAATTTTTACTTCTTATCATAAAACTGAACCTCAAATGACTCTAAGTTTGCTCCTTAGTAATTTTTATTTTGGTCTTATGATTCGTTATAGATATGCTTTGGATGCTTTAGTGGGAGGAGATTTCCTTCATTGCAATGGGGATCAAGCTTTTAATGCCATAAAGAAGTTGGTTGCATCACATGATTCAGCTAATAACTTTGATTCAGCCCTTATTAGCATTTATAATAGATTAAACAATCTCGAGATAAGTACATCTACTTTGGATGACAACTATCACCATGTTCGTAATCGTCTTGAACAAGTTTTAGTGAACTCTAAACCTTCATTATGGGATCCTACTGTTAAAATTGTTATCGGTGATCAAACTCTTCGTGCCAACTGTGATATTATGTCTGAATTTTGCCTTATACCTGAGAGCATTTATAAATCTTTGAAACTTTGGGGAGTTGATGAAGGAGGAGAAGAAATAACTCTCATTGATAACTCTGTTATAATTCCTAAGGGAATAGCCGCAGGTGTGCATACAACCATTCTTGGAAGAACAATATCCATTGATTATCTTGTTATTGAATGTGTAGGGACAGGAAAAATCACACTCGGAAGATCCCTGCTAAAACTATTGGGAGCAGTCATAGATGTGGGAGAAGGCATCCTGGATTTCACCTCTATACCGGGGGGGAATCATACATTTCCTAAATCAAAGAGAAAGAAAAACAACAAGAAAGGTAAGGGTAAAGCCCAAGGTAAGGATGATGCACCACTCTCCGATAATACTTGATACACACTTTCTGCGCCTAGCTGAAAGGCGTTAAAGAAAAGCGCTTATGGGAGACAACCCATGTTTTTACTACAGTACTTTGTTTTTATTTTGAGTCTTGGAAGTTGTTTACTACTGTAGCAACCTCTCCTTATCTTAGTTTAGTGTTTTATTGTGCCAAGTAAAGTCGTTGATAGTAAAGTTCATACTAGATTTGGATTACTGCGCAGAAACAGATTTCTTTGCTGTCACGAATCTGGGCTGTTTTCTCTGTAGGTAACTCAGAAAATTATTCCAATTTACGTGAGTGATCCTCAGATATGTACGCAACTTTCATTCAATTTGAGCATTTTCATTTGAGAAAGTCTGGTGCCTCGATAAAATTCGTCAATACGAACTGTTCTGTTTTGACAGATTCTGCCTTTTATTTCGCATTGCCTCTTTTGCTATGTTGGATGAATTTCTTTGATCCATGAATGTCCAGTAGCTTTATGCAATGTCCTGAAGTGTTAAGAATGATTGTGTCACCTCTGAACATGTTAATTTTTATTGTCCACTAATCCTCTAATGAGTTGTTCTAAGTTTGGTGTGGAGGAAGTTTTCAAGGATCAAGAGAGGGAGATGATACAATATGATCAAGGAGAGTGAAAGCTCTAAGCTTGGGGATGCCCCGGTGGTTCACCCCTGCATATTCTAAGAAGACTCAAGCGTCTAAGCTTGGGGATGCCCAAGGCATCCCCTTCTTCATCGACAACATTATCAGGTTCCTCCCCTGAAACTATATTTTTATTCCATCACATCTTATGTGCTTTGCTTGGAGCGTCGGTTTGTTTTTGTTTTTGTTTTGTTTGAATAAAATGGATCCTAGCATTCACTTTGTGGGAGAGAGACACGCTCCACTGTAGCATATGGACAAGTATGTCCTTAGTTTCTACTCATAGTATTCATGGCGAAAGTTTCTTCTTCGTTAAATTGTTATATGGTTGGAATTGGAAAATGATACATGTAGTAAATTGCTATAATGTCTTGGATAATGTGATACTTGGCAATTGTTGTGCTCATGTTTAAGCTCTTGCATCATATGCTTTGCACCCATTAATGAAGAAATATATAGAGCATGCTAAAATTTGGTTTGCATATTTGGTCTCTCTAAGGTCTAGATAATTTCTAGTATTGAGTTTGAACAACAAGGAAGACGGTGTAGAGTCTTATAATGTTTACAATATGTCTTTTATGTGAGTTTTGCTGCACCGGTTCATCCTTGTGTTTGTTTCAAATAACCTTGCTAGCCTAAACCTTGTATCGAGAGGGAATACTTCTCATGCATCCAAAATCCTTGAGCCAACCACTATGCCATTTGTGTCCACCATACCTACCTACTACATGGTATTTCTCCGCCATTCCAAAGTAAATTGCTTGAGTGCTACCTTTAAAATTCCATCATTCACCTTTGCAATATATAGCTCATGGGACAAATAGCTTAAAAACTATTGTGGTATTGAATATGTACTTATGCACTTTATCTCTTATTAAGTTGCTTGTTGTGCGATAACCATGTTTCTGGGGACGCCATCAACTATTCTTTGTTGAATATCATGTGAGTTGCTATGCATGTTCGTCTTGTCTGAAGTAAGAGAGATCTACCACCTTATGATTAAGCATGCATATTGTTAGAGAAGAACATTGGGCCACTAACTAAAGCCATGATCCATGGTGGAAGTTTCAGTTTTGGACAATATCCTCAATCTCATATGAGAAAATTAATTGTTGTTACATGCTTATGCATAAAAGAGGAGTCCATTATCTGTTGTCTATGTTGTCCCGGTATGGATGTCTAAGTTGAGAATAATCAATAGCGAGAAATCCAATGCGAGCTTTCTCCTTAGACCTTTGTACAGGCGACATAGAGGTACCCCTTTGTGACACTTGGTCAAAACATGTGCATTGCGATGATCCGGTAGTCCAAGCTAATTAGGACAAGGTGCGGGCACTATTAGTATACTATGCATGAGGCTTGCAACTTGTAAGATATAATTTACATGATACATATGCTTTATTACTACCGTTGACAAAATTGTTTCATGTTTTCAAAATCAAAGCTCTAGCACAAATATAGCAATCGATGCTTTTCCTCTATGGAGGACCATTCTTTTACTTTCATTGTTGAGTCAGTTCACCTATTTCTCTCCACCTCAAGAAGCAAACACTTGTGTGAACTGTGCATTGATTACTACATACTTGCATATTGCACTTATTATATTACTCTATGTTGACAATTATCCATGAGATATACATGTTACAAGTTGAAAGCAACCGCTGAAACTTAATCTTCCTTTGTGTTGCTTCAATACCTTTACTTTGATTTATTGCTTTATGAGTTAACTCTTATGCAAGACTTATTGATGCTTGTCTTGAAGTACTATTCATGAAAAGTCTTTGCTATATGATTCACTTGTTTACTCATGTCATATACATTGTTTTGATCGCTGCATTCACTACATATGCTTTAGAAATAGTATGATCAAGGTTATGATGGCATGTCACTCCAGAAATTATCTTTGTTATCATTTTACCTGCTCGGGACGAGCAGAACTAAGCTTGGGGATGCTGATACGTCTCCGACGTATCGATAATTTCTTGTGTTCCATGCCACATTATTGATGATATCTACATGTTTTATGCACACTTTATGTCATATTCGTGCATTTTCTGGAACTAACCTATTAACAAGATGCCGAAGTGCTAGTTGCTGTTTTCTGCTGTTTTTGGTTTCAGAAATCCTAGTAACGAAATATTCTCAGAATTGGACGAAATCAACGCCCAGGGTCCTATTTTGCCACGAAGCTTCCAGAAGACCGAAGAGGAGACGAAGTGGGGCCACGAGGCAGCCAAACCCTAGGGCGGCGCGGCCCCTGCCCTGGCCGCGTGGCCCTATGGTGTGGGCCCCTCGTGCCGCCTCCTGACCTGCCCTTCCGCCTACTTAAAGCCTCCGTCGCGAAACCCCCAGTACCGAGAGCCACGATACGGAAAACCTTACTGAGACGCCGCCGCCGCCAATCCCATCTCGGGGGATTCAGGAGATCGCCTCCGGCACCCTGCCGGAGAGGGGAATCATCTCCCGGAGGACTCTACGCCGCCATGGTCGCCTCCGGAGTGATGTGTGAGTAGTCTACCCCTGGACTATGGGTCCATAGCAGTAGCTAGATGGTTGTCTTCTCCCCATTGTGCTTAATTGTCGGGTCTTGTGAGCTGCCTAACATGATCAAGATCATCTATCTGTAATTCTATATGTTGCGTTTATTGGGATCCGATGAATAGAGAATACTTGTTATGTTGATTATCAAAGTTATGTCTATGTGTTGTTTATGATCTTGCATGCTCTCCGTTACTAGTAGATGCTCTGGCCAAGTAGATGCTTGTAACTCCAAGAGGGAGTATTTATGCTCGATAGTGGGTTCATGTCTCCGTGAATCTGGGGAAGTGACAGAAATCTCTAAGATTATGGATGTGCTGTTGCCACTAGGGATAAAACATTGGTGCTATGTTCGAGGACGTAGTTACTGATTACATTACGCGCAATACTTAATGCAATTGTCTGTTGTTAGCAACTTAATACTGGAGGGGGTTCGGATGATAACGCGAAGGTGGACTTTTTAGGCATAGATGCATGCTGGATAGCGGTCTATGTACTTTGTCGTAATGCCCAATTAAATCTCACAATACTCATCATAATATGTATGTGCATGGTCATGCCCTCTTTATTTGTCAATTGCCCAACTGTAATTTGTTCACCCAACATGCTGTTTATCTTATGGGAGAGACACCTCTAGTGAACTGTGGACCCCGGTCCAATTCTCTATACTGAAATACAATCTCTTGCAATCGTTTTTCTGTTTTTTCGCAAACAATCATCATCCACACTATACATCTAATCCTTTGTTACAGCAAGCCGGTGAGATTGACAACCTCGCTGTTTCGTTGGGGCAAAGTACTTTGGTTGTGTTGTGCAGGTTCCACGTTGGCGCCGGAATCTCTGGTGTTGCGCCGCACTACATCCCGCCGCCATCAACCTTCAACGTGCTTCTTGGCTCCTACTGGTTCGATAAACCTTGGTTTCATACTGAGGGAAAACTTGCCGCTGTACGCATCACACCTTCCTCTTGGGGTTCCCAACGGACGCGTGCTGTACGCGTATCACCCTGCAACCACAAAGCAAGAAGTCTCTTGTGTCCCCAACACACCTAATACACTTGTCAGATGTATAGGTGCACTAGTTCGGCGAAGAGATAGTGAAATACAGGTGGTATGAATGAATATAAGTAGCAGTAACGGCACCAGAAAATAGCTTGATGCTACAACTGGCGTGTGGTTGATGGTGGTGATATTGCGAAGATCTGATGCAAGAGAACAGTAAACAAGCGATGATTGCAGTATTTAGGAACAAGGCCTATGGATTATACTTTCACTAGTGGACACTCTCAACATTGATCACATAACAGAATAGATAAATGCTATACTCTACACTCTCTTGTTGGATGATGAACACCACTAATTGTGTAGGATTACACGAACCCTCAATGCCGGAGTTAACAAGCTCCACAATATTCGATATTCATGTTTAATAATCTTAGAGTGCATGATAGATCAACACAACTAAACCAAGTACTAACATAGCATGCACACTGTCACCTTCACACTATGAAAGGAGGCATAGATCACATCAATACTATTATAGCAATAATTAACTTCATAATCTACAAGAGATTACAATCATAACCTACGCCAAGTACTACACGATGCACACACTGTCACCATTACACCGTGCAGGAGGAATAGAGTACTTTAATAACATCACTAGAGTAGCACATAGATGAATTGTGATACAAAACTCATATGAATCTCAATCATGTAAGGCAGCTCATGAGATCATTGTATTGAAGTACATAGGAGAGAGATTAACCACATAGCTACCGGTACAGCCCTTAGCCTCGATGGAGAACTACTCCCTCCTCATGGGAGACAGCAGCGGTGATGAAGATGGCGGTGGAGATGGCAGCGGTGTCGATGGAGAAGCCTTCCGGGGGCACTTCCCCGTCCCGGCGGCGTGCCGGAACAGAGACTCCTGTCCCCCAGATCTTGGCTTCGCGATGGCGGCGGCTTTGGAAGGTTTCTCGTACCGTGGCTTTTCCGTCTCGATGTTTTAGGTCAGGGACCTTTATATAGGCGAAGAGGCGGAGTCGGAGGGCTGACGAGGCGACGACACAATAAGGGGGCGCGGCCCACCCCCTGGCCGCGCCAGCCTATCATCTGGGGCCCACAGGGCCCTCCTCTGGTGGCTCTCGGGTGTTCTGGAAGCTTCATGCAATTCTAAGATGCTGGGCGTTGATTTCGTCCAATTCCGAGAATATTTCCTTACTAGGATTTCTGAAACCAAAAACAGCAGAAAACAGAAACTGGCACTTCGGCATCTCGTCAATAGGTTAGTTCCAGAAAACGCATAAAATCATCATAAAGTATGTATAAAACATGTAGGTATTGTCATAAAACAAGCATGGAACATAAGAAATTATCGATACGTCGGAGACGTATCAACTTCCGCCTCAACTACACTAGCAAGAAGGGGGCTTGACCCCAAAAAAAATCAGAACCAGGTTTGACCCAATTACTAACACATGACATGTAGGCCTTAGAATGAATGTCACAATACATTAGCCTTAACGCCGAATCATTGACTACCATCTTTAATGTCTTACTAGACCCATCGACTTTTCGACCACAACGATATTATTTACTTCCATCAAATACGCTATAGAGTGAATGGGTTTATCTTGTCTGTAGCTCCAGTGAACCCTAACCCTGGTCCGGTGGTGAGCTATTGTTCGGGAAATAAAAATTAATGAGATTGTGTATGTTTCACATACAAATTTAAAATATTTAATTAATTCATAATATATAGGAAAATACATGCTTGTTCTTGAACTAATCATGCAATAAAAAATCTAATGACTTGAAGTTTTTCAAATAAGTGTCCAACGCATGAAACCCCAGAGAAATATGAACTTATGAAGCTAGTCGGGTGAGTGCGACATGGATCTGATCAACATTCTCGATCCTATGTGTACAATCATTACTCAAGTTGGAAATTTTCTTCAAAATGCAACTTTCATTTTCACTAGAGTGTTGATTTGATTCTAGTTTATTTTAGGTGTTTTGTCTCATAAATGTCGTATCCCGCACTTAAATTTTATTCATATATAAGAGATAAAACATTAATACCCACTAATATTGCATATTTCCATATTAAACGTGCTCGATGGCCTTTAAGAACCCAATATTAAAAACAAATTAATTTACATTATTGTGGACAATATTTGAGCATACTTATTTGACATAGGGATTCTTTAAAAAAAATGAAAAGAGCCATTTGCATAGGTTGATGCATGCAGCCATGATAGAAAAGTTAGACTCTTGCAGAAACAAAATTTGTGACTGAATCCCGACAACGGCCATTACTTTTTCTGATTTTCAGCGTAATCCACACGAGGAGTTGAAAAAATATATAGCTAGAGTGGCATTAGTAATTTTGGGTAAAAATAACGAATTCTTGTTTCTTTGGACTATATATTTATAAGGTAATTACTATCTCGTCGTGCTAACGTGCACCTCGGTGCATTGCACTGCGCAAATTTCCTCCTGACACTTTATAACACATGTGCACACACACACGCGTATTGTTAGAAAGTGAAATGGATAAGATATTGCACTGTTATTTGTTCTGAAAGTGAGTTAGAAATGTAAGGAATGTTTCCGCCAAGGATCTGATGACTTGGCTTTAGCTTGGAGAGTAAAAAAATTCACGCGGTGGCAACCAATTGGTCGGATAGGACCAAATATGTGATTAGTTTGTTGGGTTAGTTAAATTAGGAGGATGAAGGAGAAGACAAGCATAGATCGAGATTGACATGCAAGGGTTGAATCCCAATGTTTTCCCAAAGTAGAAACAATAGAAAAAACCAATCAAGCCATGTTAGGGGAACAATCCCAATATTTTCCCAAAGTAGCTTAATTTGTTTAAGCAATTTAATTCCCTCACCCTAAAATTGCTTTGTAATGGTAGCCTCCCGATTCACCACTCATAATCAATTGGTATGTTCTCCCTCCTCTAAATTACCCGACATTCTGGTTTTAGTCAATATCTTTATAAAGTTAACGAAACGTATAACAAAAAATATCATCATCTACAATATAAAATCAATATTAGTAGAATCATCACAAAGTATATATAGTTCCACTGTATGTACATTTGGTGTGTTATAGATGTTGATATTTTGCCTTACACATATATTTGATCAAACTTTACGGAGTTTGACATCGATTAAACCTAGAATGCTAGGGCAATTTAGAACGGAGAGAGTAATAATGAGATAGTTTATGGTCGCTGAGTTCATATGTTACTATGTGTAATTTCCAGTATGCTGGTTAATATAAAACCGGAGAATGGTCGCAAAAATGATACAGACAATTCATGCTAGTTGTTAGAACGAATGATCTTGCAAGAAAAGACATAGAGTGGAAGATCTGAATGGGCAGCGTATCCCGCATAAAGAAAAAAATTGAATGGGCAGTGTTGAGCCATGATCGCGATCAATCAGGCCCATCCTGTTTCCCAGGAAAAGGGAGGATCAAAGATCGATATATTTCGGCGACGAATCAAGGGACGCTGCTACATATGGACCAGTGCCAGTGCGTACACCTGAGGAGCAAGAAAGATAGCGATGACTCCGTCCGAGCTCGATCCAAAGCTGTATGGATCCATGTGATACACGGAGTACTGTGCACGCAACATGACATGAGGTGCGTGAGATGGAATTTGGGACCAGTTGATTCCTAGCATCTCGATCGATCGATCGGTCGGTTGAGCTCCATGTGCGATCAGATTGCTCAAGCAACCTGACACTGTGTAGCGATCCGGCCGTCTTCCTAATGTTCCTTTTCTATCCCAATTGAGATTTTGATAAAGTTAAGATACTTTTGGTAGAACGAAGGGAGTAGTACACCTCTAGGCCTATGACTAGTTAGATAGTTGGTTTACATGGTCACCAAATCACATGTATTTTTTTTTTTTTGGAAAAATTGCATTGGAGACTTGGAAAAAGCTAAACGCGTTTCAATTATTCTTAGCTGTACAAGATGCATGCTAGCCCTCATGGAGTAAATTAGTTAGAGCAACTCTAACAAAGCCCCTATTTATCAGAACTGAAAAAAGCGAGTTCAGTCTCCCGAAAAACAATTTGGTTGCGGATTTAGCGATGGCGCAGAACAGAAACCGAAAAGGTGAACCGAACTCGATGAAATCAAACGTCGCGGGAAACCAAAATTTACGATCGCACTCGATTTCATCGAATGAAGCTAAATTCGTTCATAATTTGTACAATACTAGGCAAAATACATGCATATTGCACGTACATTACGATCTAGGCACCTAAATTAAACTAGAATTAGTCCCCGGAGTGACTATACTGTCACCGGGGAGCTAAACGTAGCCGACGGAGGGTCTTTGCTCGCCGGTCTTCCTAGGCGAGGACGATCGCCGCCACTTCGACGACCGCCGCCTCGGAGGTGCTCCCGCACGCTTGAGGCGTCCCGGTGGCGTCATCGTCGTCATCGCCGTGCGGGGGCAGCGCCGGCAGAGGAGGGATGCATGCCGCGGCAGCGGGGGGCGCCTCGGCTTTTCCTTCCGCCGCCTCCTCCGCGCGCGCAGCGAGGTACGCCATCATCTCCGGCCACTTCCGGCCGGCCCTCCTCCATGCGCCGATGGAGCGCCTACGCCTGCCGAGCTCCGGCGACGCCCGTGCACCCGGCGGACGCCGAGTGCACCTTCCGGCGCCGGATCGGCCACCTCCCCTACCCACGCGTCTAGCACACGTCATTCCGGACGGAGGGGAGCTGGCCGAAGCGGCGGTGGGGAGCGGCCGGAATCGCTCGTCGGAGCGGGGAACTGGCGGCGGCGGCGGGAGACGAGCGGCGGAGGGGAGTAGGGTTTGCGAACCGAACTCCCCTCCGCGAACCCTTTTAATAGGGGGCGCCCGCTCGATTTCTCGGGTCTCTGAACTTCGTTTACGGGCTGGCCCATGTATTCGGGTGCTGATCTGCGCGCGTTTCGGCCCGAACCCGTAAATCCGCCGAAAAAGTTCAGTTCCGGCGGGATTTACGGGCTCTGTTAGAGATGCTCTTACGCTCCCCATCTGCGTACCTTTTGTGCGCGTGGAATCACAAACCCATGTGCCTCCCCACATGCAGTTGGTATTGTATCGTTAGATAGTTGGTTCAGATAGGCCGCTCATCATTCCTAACGAGTACTTAAAGTGGATGGAGATTTCTTACACACGAGCACCAGTGATCCTGCCATGTGGCGTTCTATGGACCATTCGTTTTGGTGCGGATACGTGTGCAGAAGTGAGTTTCATTAAATACATAGCGCTGAAAATGAGAAATACTTGAGAGTTCCTGTAGCAGTTAGCTGAGACATACGGTTCGTGGTAGATGGGTCACATGTGCTCTTCAGGTGTCAGACCATTTATTCAGTTAATAGTAACCTCGTTGTGGGCAATTACATCTATGTGCACTGTACCTCCACTTTTCATTTGCAAATTTCAATTCACAGACCGAAGATTAAAACACTAATTTTATAGGCTAGGCAAATAATTATCCATAATTCGTACAAAGTAAATTTGATAGCAATAAAGTAAACTGCAGATTCATGAACCAATTCCACAAAGAAAATACAAATGATACTCTTTGAAATTTCACTACAGATTGTTCTAAAAAATTGCACGGTAAATGAGAAATTTTTATTTTGAATTAACCCCGTGATTTTCATTTTGAAACAACCATGCATGTGTGTCAGTGATACGTCTCCGACGTATCGATAATTTCTTATGTTCCATGCCACATTATTGATGTTATCTACATGTTTTATGCACACTTTATGTCATATTCGTGCATTTTCTGGAACTAACCTATTAACAAGATGCCGAAGTGCCAGTTGCTGTTTTCTGCTGTTTTTGGTTTCAGAAATCATAGTAAGGAAATATTTTCGGAATTGGACGAAATCAAAGCCCAGGGGCCTATTTTCTCACGAAGCTTCCAGAAGTCCGAAGGAGAGACGAAGAGGGGCCACGGAGGGGCCACACCATAGGGCGGCGCGCCCCCCCCCTTGGCCGCGCCGGCCTGTAGTGTGGGGCCCCCGTGCCGCCTCTTGACCTGCCCTTCCGCCTATAAAAAGTCTCCGTGACGAAACCCCCAGTACCGAGAGCCACGATACGGAAAACCTTCCAGAGATGCCGCCGCCGCCGATCCCATCTCGGGGGATCCAGGAGATCGCCTCCGGCACCCTGCCGGAGAGGGGAATCATCTCCCGGAGGACTCTACGCCGCCATGGTCGCCTCCGGTGTGATGTGTGAGTAGTCTACCCCTGGACTATGGGTCCATAGCAGTAGCTAGATGGTTGTCTTCTCCCCATTGTGCTTCATTGTCGGATCTTGTGAGCTGCCTAACATGATCAAGATCATCTATCTGTAATTCTATATGTTGC
This sequence comes from Lolium perenne, assembly GCF_019359855.2. Taxonomy (NCBI): domain Eukaryota; kingdom Viridiplantae; phylum Streptophyta; class Magnoliopsida; order Poales; family Poaceae; genus Lolium; species Lolium perenne. Next base: position 202,825,513 of record NC_067245.2, on the reverse strand, counting down.
GTTTGTTGGGATCCGATGAATAGAGAATACTTGTTATGTTGATTATCAAAGTTATGTCTATGTGTTGTTTATGATCTTGCATGCTCTCCGTTATTAGTAGATGCTCTGGCCAAGTTGATGCTAGTAACTCCAAGAGGGAGTATTTATGCTCGATAGTGGGTTCATGTCTCTGTGAATCTGGAGGAGTGACAAGAACCACTAAGGTTACGGATGTGCTGTTGCCACTAGGGATAAAACATTAGTGCTATGTTTAAGGATGTAGTCACTAGTTACATTACGTACCATACTTAATGCAATTGTCTGTTGTTAGCAACTTAATACTGGAGGGGGTTCGGATGATAACCTGAAGGTGGACTTTTTAGGCATAGATGCAGTTGGATGACGGTCTATGTACTTTGTCGTAATGCCCAATTAAATCTCACAATACTCATCATAATATGTATGTGCATGGTCATGCTCTCTTTATTTGTCAATTGCCCAACTGTAATTTGTTCACCCAACATGCTGTTCGTCTTATGGGAGAGACACCTCTAGTGAACTGTGGACCCCGGTCCAATTCTCTTTCTTGAAATACAATCTCTTGCAATCTTTGTTCTACTGTTTTCTGCAAACAATCATCTTCCACACAATACGGTTAACTCTTTGTTACAGCAAGCCGGTGAGATTGACAACCTCACTGTTTCATTGGGGCAAAGTACTTTGGTTGTGTTGTGCAGGTTCCACGTTGGCGCCGGAATCCCTGGTGTTGCGCCGCACTACATCCCGCCGCCATCAACCTTCAACGTGCTTCTTGGCTCCTCCTGGTTCGATAAACCTTGGTTTCTTTCTGAGGGAAAACTTGCTGCTGTGCGCATCATACCTTCCTCTTGGGGTTGCCCAACGAACGTGTGAAATACACGCCATCAAGCTAAATTTCGGCGCCGTTGTCGGGAGATCAAGACACGCTGCAAGGGGAGTCTCCACTTCTCAATCTCTTTACTTTGTTTTTGTCTTGCTTAGTTTTATTTACTACTTTGTTTGCTGCACTAAATCAAAATACAAAAAAATTAGTTGCTAGTTTTACTTTATTTGCTATCTTGTTTGCTATATCAAAAACACAAAAAAATTAGTTTACTTGCATTTACTTTATCTAGTTTGCTTTATTTACTGTTGCTAAAATGGCCAACGCTGAAAATACTAAGTTGTGTGACTTCACAACCACAAATAATAATGATTTCTTATGCACACCTATTGCTCCACCTCGCTACTACAAAGAGAATTCTTTGAAATTAAACCTGCTTTCTTGAATCTTGTTATGCGAGAGCAATTTTCAGTGTTAGTTCTGATGATCTTGCTGCCCATCTTAATAATTTTGTTGAATTATGTGAAATGCAAAAATATAAAGATGTAGATGGTGATATTATTAAACTAAAATTGTTCCCTTTCTCATTAAGAGGAAGAGCTAAAGATTGGTTGCTATCTCTCGCCTAAGAATAGTATTGATTCATGGACTAAATGCAAGGATGCTTTTATTGGTAGATATTATCCCCTGCTAAAATTATATCTTTGAGGAGTAGCATAATGAATTTTAAACAATTAGATACTGAACATGTTGCTCAAGCTTGGGAAAGAATGAAATCTCTGGTTAAAAATTGCCCAACCCATGGACTGACTACTTGGATGATCATCCAAACCTTCTATGCAGGACTAAATTTTTCTTCACAGAATTTATTGGATTCAGCTGCTGGAGGTACCTTTATGTCCATCACTCTTGGTGAAGCAACAAAGCTTCTTGATAATATGATGATCAACTACTCTGAATGGCACACGGAAAGGGCTCCACAAGGTAAGAAGGTAAATTCTGTCGAAGAAACCTCTTCCTTGAGTGATAAGATTAATGCTATTATGTCTATGCTTGTGAATGATAGGACTAATATTGATCCTAATAATGTTCCGTTAGCTTCATTGGTTGCACAAGAAGAACATGTTGATGTAAACTTCATTAAAAATAATAATTTCAACAACAATGCTTACCGGAACAATTCTAGTAACAACTATAGGCCATATCCTTATAATAATGGCAACGGCTATGGTAATTCTTATGGTAATTCTTACAACAATAATAGGAATTCACCCCCTGGACTTGAAGCCATGCTTAAAGAATTTATTAGTACACAAACTGCTTTTAACAAATCTGTTGAAGAAAAGCTTGGGAAAATTGATATACTTGCTTCTAAAGTCGATAGTCTTCTTCTGATGTTGATCTTTTGAAATCAAAAGTTTTGCCTAATGAGAATCATCATAATAAAATTACTACTACAGCAAATGCCATTCAAGTTAGAATTAATGAGAATATAAGATTAATGGCTGAACTGCGTGCTAGGTGGGATAGAGAAGAAAATGAAAAACTAGCTAAAGAAAAGAATATAGCTAAAGTTTGGACTATTACCACCACTAGTAATGCTAATGCTACACATGTTGCTGCACCTCCTACTCATACTAATAAAAGAATTGGTGTTAGCAATGTTTCCATTTCTAATGCAAAGCGCGAAAAACTGCCTGAAACTGCTAAAACTGCTGAATCGCTGTGATAAAGCTGCTGAAATTTTTTCCAACATTGGGGATGATGATCCCATTGCTTTAGATTATAATGGTTTGAATTTTGATGATTGCCACATCTCTGAAGTTATAAAGTTCTTGCAAAAATTTGCTAAAAGTCCTAATGCTAGTGCTATAAATTTGGCTTTTACACATCATATTACAAATGCTCTTATAAAAGCTAGAGAAGAGAAACTAGAGCGTGAAGCCTCTATTCCTAAAAAGTTAGAGGATGGTTGGGAGCCCATCATTAAGATGAAGATTAAAGATTTTGATTGTAATGCTTTATGTGATCTTGGTGCAAGTATTTCTGTTATGCCTAAGAAAATTTATAATATGCTTGACTTGCCACCGCTGAAAAATTGTTATTTGGATGTTAATCTTGCTGATCATTCTACAAAGAAACCTTTGGGGAAAGTTGATAATGTTCGCATTACCGTTAACAATAACCTTGTTCCCGTTGATTTTGTTGTCTTGGATATTGAATGCAATGCATCTTGTCCCATTATATTGGGAAGACCTTTTCTTCGAACTGTTGGTGCTGTTATTGATATGAAGGAAGGTAATATAAAATATCAATTTCCTCTCAAGAAAGGTATGGAACACTTCCCTAGAAAGAGAATGAAGGTACCTTTTGACTCTATTATGAGAACAAATTATGATGTTGACACTTCGTCTCTTGATAATACTTGATACACACTTTCTGCGCCTAGCTGAAAGGCGTTAAAGAAAAGCGCTTATGGGAGACAACCCATGTTTTTACCTATAGTACTTTGTTTTTATTTTGTGTCTTGGAAGTTGTTTACTACTGTAGCAACCTCTCCTTATCTTAGTTTTGTGTTTTGTTGTGCCAAGTTAAGCCGTTGATAGAAAAGTAAGTACTAGATTTGGATTACTGCACAGTTCCAGATTTCTTTGCTGTCACGAATCTGGGACCACCTCCCGGTAGGTATCTCAGAAAATTAAGCCAATTTACGTGCATGATCCTCAGATATGTACGCAACTTTCATTCAATTTGAGCATTTTCATTTGAGCAAGTCTGGTGCCATTTTAAAATTCGTCAATACGAACTGTTCTGTTTTGACAGATTCTGCCTTTTATTTCGCATTGCCTCTTTCGCTATGTTGGATGAATTTCTTTGATCCATTAATGTCCAGTAGCATTATGCAATGTCCAGAAGTGTTAAGAATGATCGTGTCACCTCTGAATATGTCAATTTATATTGTGCACTAACCCTCTAATGAGTTGTTTCGAGTTTGGTGTGGAGGAAGTTTTCAAGGATCAAGAGAGGAGTATGATGCAACATGATCAAGGAGAGTGAAAGCTCTAAGCTTGGGGATGCACCCGGTGGTTCACCCCTGCATATATCAAGAAGACTCAAGCGTCTAAGCTTGGGGATGCCCAAGGCATCCCCTTCTTCATCGACAACATTATCAGGTTCCTCCCCTGAAACTATATTTTTATTCCGTCACATCTTATGTGTTTTGCTTGGAGCGTCGGTTTGTTTTTGTTTTTTGTTTTGTTTGAATAAAATGGATCCTAGCATTCACTTTATGGGAGAGAGACACGCTCCGCTGTAGCATATGGACAAGTATGTCCTTGGTTTCTACTCATAGTATTCATGGCGAAGTTTCTCCTTCGTTAAATTGTTATATGGTTGGAATTGGAAAATGATACATGTAGTAATTGCTACTAATGTCTTGGGTAATGTGATACTTGGCAATTGTTGTGCTCATGATTAAGCTCTTGCATCATATGCTTTGCACCCATTAATGAAGAAATACATAGAGCATGCTAAAATTTGGTTTGCATATTTGGTTTCTCTAAGGTCTAGATAATTTCTAGTATTGAGTTTGAACAACAAGGAAGACGGTGTAGAGTCTTATAATGTTTTCAATATGTCTTTTATGTGAGTTTTGCTGCACCGGTTCATCCTTGTGTTTGTTTCAAATAAGCCTTGCTAGCCTAAACCTTGTATCGAGAGGGAATACTTCTCATGCATCCAAAATACTTGAGCCAACCACTATGCCATTTGTGTCCACCATACCTACCTACTACATGGTATTTTCCGCCATTCCAAAGTAAATTGCTTGAGTGCTACCTTTAAAATTCCATCATTCACCTTTGCAATATATAGCTCATGGGACAAATAGCTTAAAAACTATTGTGGTATTGAATATGTAATTATGCACTTTATCTCTTATTAAGTTGCTTGTTGTGCGATAACCATGTTCACTGGGGACGCCATCAACTATTCATTGTTGAATTTCATGTGAGTTGCTATGCATGTCTGTCTTGTCTGAAGTAAGAGAGATCTACCACCTTATGGTTAAGCATGCATATGTTAGAGAAGAACATTGGGCCGCTAACTAAAGCCATGATCCATGGTGGAAGTTTCAGTTTTGAACAACAATCCTCAAATCTCAAATGAGAAAATTATTAATTGTTGTTATATGCTTATGCATAAAAGAGGAGTCCATTATCTGTTGTCTATGTTGTCCCGGTATGGATGTCTAAGTTGAAGAATAATCAATAGCGAGAAATCCAATGCGAGCTTTCTCCTTAGACCTTTGTACAAAGTGCATAGAGGTACCCCTTTGTGACACTTGGTAAAAACAGTGCATTGTGATGATCCGGTAGTCCAAGCTAATTAGGACAAGGTGCGGGCACTATTAGTACACTATGCATGAGGCTTGCAACTTATAAGATATAATTTACATGATGCATATGCTTTATTACTACCGTTGACAAAATTGTTTCATGTTTTCAAAATCAAAGCTCTAGCACAAATATAGCAATCGATGCTTTTCCTCTATGGAGGACCATTCTTTTACTTTCAATGTTGAGTCAGTTCACCTATCTCTCTCCACCTCAAGAAGCAAACACTTGTGTGAACTGTGCATTGATTCCTACATATTTGCTTATTGCACTTATTATATTACTCTATGTTGACAATATCCATGAGATATACATGTTACAAGTTGAAAGCAACCGCTGAAACTTAATCTTCTTTTGTGTTGCTTCAATATCTCTACTTTGAATTATTGCTTTATGAGTTAACTCTTATGCAAGACTTATTGATGCTTGTCTTGAAGTGCTATTCATGAAAAGTCTTTGCTATATGATTCACTTGTTTACTCATGTCATATACATTGTTTCGATCGCTGCATTCACTACATATGCTTTACAAATAGTATGATCAAGATTATGATGGCATGTCACTCCAGAAATTATACGTGTTATCGTTTTACCTGCTCGGGACGAGCAGAACTAAGCAGGGATGCTGATACGTCTCCGACGTATCGATAATTTCTTATGTTCCATGCCACATTATTGATGTTATCTACATGTTTTATGCACACTTTATGTCATATTCGTGCATTTTCTCGGAACTAACCTATTAACAAGATGCCGAAGTGCCGATTCTTGTTTTCATTGTTTTGGTTTCAGAAATCCTAGTAAGGAAATATTCTCGGAATTGGACGAAATCAAAGCCCAGTGGGCCTATTTTCTCACGAAGCTTCGAGAAGTCCGAAGGAGAGACGAAGAGGGGCCACGGAGGGGCCACACCATAGGGCGGCGCGGCCCCTTGGCCGCGCCGGCCTGTAGTGTGGGGCCCCGTGCCGCCTCTTGACCTGCCCTTCCGCCTATAAAAAGTCTCCGTGACGAAACCCCCGCACCGAGAGCCACGATACGGAAAACCTTCCAGAGACGCCGCCGCCGCCGATCCCATCTCGGGGGATCCAGGAGATCGCCTCCGGCACCCTGCCGGAGAGGGGAATCATCTCCCGGAGGACTCTACGCCGCCATGGTCGCCTCCGGTGTGATGTGTGAGTAGTCTACCCCTGGACTATGGGTCCATAGCAGTAGCTAGATGGTTGTCTTCTCCCCATTGTGCTTCATTGTCAGATCTTGTGAGCTGCCTAACATGATCAAGATCATCTATCTGTAATTCTATATGTTGCGTTTGTTGGGATCCGATGAATAGAGAATACTTGTTATGTTGATTATCAAAGTTATGTCTATGTGTTGTTTATGATCTTGCATGCTCTCCGTTATTAGTAGATGCTCTGGCCAAGTTGATGCTAGTAACTCCAAGAGGGAGTATTTATGCTCGATAGTGGGTTCATGTCTCTGTGAATCTGGAGGAGTGACAAGAACCACTAAGGTTACGGATGTGCTGTTGCCACTAGGGATAAAACATTAGTGCTATGTTCAAGGATGTAGTCACTAGTTACATTACGCACCATATTTAATGCAATTGTCTGTTGTTAGCAACTTAATACTGGAGGGGGTTCGGATGATAACCTGAAGGTGGACTTTTTAGGCATAGATGCAGTTGGATGACGGTCTATGTACTTTGTCGTAATGCCCAATTAAATCTCACAATACTCATCATAATATGTATGTGCATGGTCATGCTCTCTTTATTTGTCAATTGCCCAACTGTAATTTGTTCACCCAACATGCTGTTCGTCTTATGGGAGAGACACCTCTAGTGAACTGTGGACCCCGGTCCAATTCTCTTTACTGAAATACAATCTCTTGCAATCTTGTTCTACTGTTTTCTGCAAACAATCATCTTCCACACAATACGGTTAACTCTTTGTTACAGCAAGCCGGTGAGATTGACAACCTCACTGTTTCGTTGGGGCAAAGTACTTTGGTTGTGTTGTGCAGGTTCCACGTTGGCGCCGGAATCCCTGGTGTTGCGCCGCACTACATCCCGCCGCCATCAACCTTCAACGTGCTTCTTGGCTCCTCCTGGTTCGATAAACCTTGGTTTCTTTCTGAGGGAAAACTTGCTGCTGTGCGCATCATACCTTCCTCTTGGGGTTGCCCAACGAACGTGTGAAATACACGCCATCAGTCAGCGAGTTCTACTCCAACATTCTTATGATAAAAAAAATTCAATAAAAATAAGGGGCACGGAAATGGAGAGCACACATTTCATCATAGACACAAGTTCGTATTATTTACTCCCTCCATGCCCGTTTAGAGGACAGTTACACATTTCAAGAGAAAAAATTGACTAATAAAATATAAGATATATGTCATACAAATTATACCATTGGATTCATATTTAAAAAAAAGTTTCCAAATTAGTAGTCAAAGTTTTTCTCGAAATAGGTAATTGTCATGTAAACCGGTATGAAGGGAGTGCCAGTTTGAGCTCGTAAGAAAAAAAAGATAAACTGCTTCAGCAACAACAATATTCGTTATAAAATTTGTCAGATTTTGTTATTTTTGTGTAGCCTAAAATTTGAAGTAGTTTGTATTGAGATTTTATACCATTATAGTATATATTATTGGCTATCTCCGGAATTTTGCTTTGGATTTTTTGAAACTTCAAAAGACAAATTCTGAGTGCTTGCAAATAAAGATCTATGTGTAGCTTGACCTGTGTTTTAAGCTTTTTTATATATGACACAAAAATACGACATTGTGAAACTACATGTTAAGGTGAATCCAGCAATAGAATTTAGTACTCCATCCAATGCATATTACTTCAAGCTAAAATGAATGTATCTGTAACTAAAATGTGTCTAGATATGAGAAGTGAGCCTAACTCACTTGGTTAGGGAAGTGGATGTACAACCCAGCCACCCAGGTTCAAGTCGCCAAGGACACGAATTTGGGTTCTTATTTATTTAAAAAACAAAATCACGGTAGGGGAAAGCTAGAGTCTAGATACATCTATATTAGCATCAAGTAATATGGATCGGAGGGAGTATCATACGTATTGCTATTTTTCTAAAAAATTAATTAATTTTGATATAATTTAATTAATATAATTACATGTAAGGCAAAGCTAGACGTAACGATTAGGAGTGATTTTGCATAACAAACACTGTTTATGTTGTGCATTGGACTACGACACAACCTTGAGCTAGGAAATAGTAAGACTGACAGAATGTTAACTCAAGAGAGTGAAGTGATGTGCAATGCTGGGCGGTTGGCAGCATGCTGCCTCTCCACTAGCACAGCTACAAGAACGCTCTGACATCGCATTAAATGGACACATAAAATAATACTTCTCGCTTAGAGTTATACGTGGAGATATACAGTACATGAACTGTTTGTGTACCGTCAGAATGCAAGCAGCTGGATGGACTGATAGAGCAAATGAACGCTGCACAAAACTCCACGTGGCCAAGAGCACTGGAGCTCATGTGCCAAAACTACTTTCCGGTACTTAAACCTGTAATTTATTTTTGGTTATTACATTAGCTAGAAACAAGTACGGCCTGCAGCATTCAACGTACCGTTCGCTTCCGGTAGCAGGTTGCTGCCAAGTAATATTATATATCTGCATTATCCATAGATATTGTCTTTGTCACCATGGCTACAGAATTTAGTTTTTGGAACTTGTCCGTTCTGTAGCCCAATGCGCTGCAATAGATACATTGCCCCAATGCTGTGTTTGGAACCTTGGAATTGAATTGGAAAGAAAATGGAAAGGAATTTGCCGCTAATTTCTGTTATTTGGGCGTGCATGATATTTGTTGTTATAATTAAACGGTACCACCCAATTCCAATTCCAATCCTGTTTAGATGTACAAACTGTGGAACTGAATATTTTGTTGTCTTGTTCAAAAAAGAATATTTTGTTGTGTATGGACAATATAATAATGTCTACATATATGAAAAATAGCATATAAACTATTAGAATGTTTATATATTATTTTCACGCATAGTAATGTTTGCAATGATCCAAATAAGGTCACAGCAACAACACAAGTAGGAATAATCATGTAAAACACGTATGCAAAGCATGACACAAATAGTTTTCAAGTACAACAACAATTAAAACATGGATAATATTTTTTGTCTCTAACAAATATAGCATAAGTAGGTAGTTTATGTCTCTTATGCATAGCACAAGTGGACAATTCATAAGCAACAAAGTGCATAGTAGTTCATAACAACAACCACATATGATAGCAATCAAGGCACTTCCTTAAGTTATCGGGAAGCGCCATGAGTGCTTCAAACAAGCGCTTATTGAGAGGGAATAGATCTTTACACCATTTGTTGGAGCTAAAGTTGCATAAAACAACAACTTCAGTTTTGTTTTGCCCAAAACACCGCTTTTCCATGCAATTCTTTGCAGAGAACACAACAATACGAATTAGGATAGGCCACTAACAAATTGGGACCCACCTCCAGGATCCTAAGTCACGCTCAACCTCCACTCGATGCGACTCACCCGTCTGTGCTCCCACCCGTTCCGCTCGATAGGAAACTCTCAACATGGGCGGCCACCCGCACCAGGGCTACGTCGACCTGGTGAGAAGCTCCGGCAGCGGGAGACGCGTTGCTCCAGCGATGGGCAGCCGGAGGAGTTTCCCCTTGACCATGAAGTATTTGTGTCCGCAGAACCAGACATCGACTGGTTTGGACTCAAACCAGCCTCCAACCGAGCTGGCCACAGGGGCGGCGGCGGCGGCGCGCCACCCACGTGGACGTCGGCAGTGGACTCCGTCGACACCATCTCATCCAACGGGTTATGTACAAGATGGATGTGTGGTTAAACTTGATAAGTATGTGGATATCTTGTCAATCGTTTTCTCTTGCAAGCTGCTGGGCGCCTGCATTGAGTGGGAAGCAGTTTTCCAGATTTGTATGAACATTGCTAAATATTTGTGGTCAACTCGTTGATGAATTCCAACATACCAGTTCGGTCACATTGAGATAGGCTTGGGCTCCTGAAGGTGGGCGCCAATTTGTTAATTGGCCTATTAGTCTTCCTAATTCGTACTGTTATGTTCATTGCAAAGAATTGCATGGAAAAATGGTGTTCTATGCAAAATAAAACTGAAGGTGTGGTTTTGTGCAACTTTAACCCCAACATGTGGTGTGAAGTGCTATTCCCGATGATAACTTCCCATAAGCTCTCAACATATCACATTATCCTCCAAACCTGGTACCTTCTTTAGTGCATCAAGGATTTCAGTTGGAGGAGTCACCTTTCGCATAGGAAGTCGCTCGTTGTATTCAAAGCATCATCAAAACATGTCTTCATCTCTCCCATCATGCACGAAATAGCATCCCTAGTGTGTTGCCTCTTTTGAGGCACTTCTGGAGATTCTTCGAGAACTTGTGTGACATGTTCTTGAACATACTCATCTCCCGTCTTAGCAACTATACCAGTAGCATGGTCATTTGAATATATATATCAACGAACTGACGATTGAATCCCAATTCCTCACTACCTTGTTCATGTAGCCACCTGCAGCCTTGTTAGCATACACAGTACACACATATATTAGAGATGATAGTGAAGTTGCAAAAGTAACCACACACAAATTGCTATTATTAAGTACCTCCATATTTGTGTCCGCACTTCGTCACTTTCACCTATACCATGCTTTCGTCCCAATCACATCCAAAGCCACTTTGAAACAATCATCTATAGCATGTGCACTTCGCCACTTTGAACTCGCTATGTTTTTGTCCCAATCCCATCACGATTCCGAGCCCAAATTCCTACATCCAAACACAGGGTAAATATTTTAGACTTGTAGAGATAGGAATCCGGCCGTACATGCCATAGAGCCATCTATAGCACGTGCAACCAGCGGTATATCATACTATTTTCAAAAATATATCAGAGAGTTGGCGTTTGTCGCGTACTATTTTCAGTAACGGGATCGCAAAGTCTCGAATTCAGTACAAAATTAATAGTTGGATAGATATTGCCTGCTCTAATTCCAGGGTTCGTATGTATAGTACGTAGTACTTGAGTACGAACGAACCTACCCCTTACGTATATATATGACTTGACTTGGGATCGGGTCATCTCAACAACTGCAGCCAGATTAGGATAGAGATCCAGCTAGGAGCACATGGATGGACCAGCCGTGCAACAAGAGAAATGGAAGTCATAATTCATAAACAAGGTTTGCCGTCTTTATTCAGGGTTTCGATCAGACGGTAGGGATGAGGTAGCTCGTACGCACGCGACTTTATTCAGGGTTTCACACGGTAGTTATCTGGCCCAAAAATGGCAGCCCAAAGAAGGGTGCTTGGTTACCTAACAGTCCGGTGAAGAAAAAGGCCTGGTCTGGATTTAGCCAGCTCGGCCCAACCAATGCTGCCAGGCGGCCGTGGCTTGGGGCTCCTATTTGCTTCCCGTTTTGGGGGAAAATAAAGTTTGCCGCCTGAAGCCATTTTCACATGGGTGCATTTGACGTTCCCAGTTAACCGGTGTTTCTTTTCTTTTGTTTTCTTGTAATAAATCTACTCCACATCCTATCCTATATAACTAAGAAGATCATCCCCACTACCTTATTTCTCTCAACATGCAGCTATGACACCTCAGCGGTCCCACTAACCTATCTTGGCTACATCACCCTGCTAGCTTTGGCAGATCCACCAACTCTTTTGTTCAGACCTAACCTACCTGTTTGTATTCCGGAAAGCACCAAGGATAAAACAAACAATCCATAATTATAGCGATTTGTTTCCGCTTCGTATTCGTCTACTCCATCCTCTCCCCTTCCCACTACCTTCCCCCGACGATCCATCTCCAGTCATGCGTCTTATAAGACTCTGCATATGCCGAGTCCCCCAATGTATCACTCTTCTTTGGATACAAGATCACCAATGCTTTTCCTCTTTTCTGATCCATCTCCTTGCCGTAACAGCTTTCTCAACAGCATCGGGTGAATAATTTATGTCATCGATTGAAGTATGGATCATGGCATGCGTCCGCATGTACATATTGGAGTTCATGCATTTATCTCCTCTATTCATCTCAGATCTCATCTGCTGGTTTTCTGTCTGTTCTATTCTACTTTAATTTCCAGGCATTGTATCCTGATAATTTCGACATAGTGGGCATTTGGTGGAGAATACAGGTATATTGATTATAATGCCTAATATTTTTCCATCGGCCTAAATGTCATGTCTGCTTGTGCTTAATCCAGATACGGGGGAAACTTTTCTTTATAATTACAGGGTGTGCATATATCATCTGCGAGACTGCGTTCTATTTTATGCCCACCTCTTTTACATGATTGGAACCTGATTCAGATACATATATATGTCTTTTCTTGAGGTTATAAATTAAGAGAACCATCTTATGCGTTAAGAAATAGTTTGGCAGTTCACTTCACATTTTCTTTACAGGGACGAGCACTAGACCTTCACCCTTACAATACGAACTCAATAAACGTAATTGTATTTTATTTATTTCATGGTTTCCTGTTTTTTCTCCTATAGATTTTTAAGCATCCACTTTTATTTCAGTCTTCTATTGTTGGATCATTATCCTGGAATTATTATTACTTTCTGTACTTATTTGCTACATCTCATCTTCATGCAAAGAACTAGGCCAACTTGATTAGGACTAATCCATGATTATTTCGTGATTGCAGGATCTTCTGTCTCCTCCATACAAAGCACTAATCCATGTACTTTTGTCATCTTTTATTTATTTATATACATGCAAGAACATGTGGTCATATAGTGGTTCAGTTTTATTGTATGTGAGTCATCTAACGTTGTATATGATGCCCCCATAGGGGGCCTCACAGAGATTAGCTGCTCGTAGCCATTGGATCTTACCCATCTGGCAATCTTGTCCGTCCATTTTTTCACTGGTGGAGTAGTCCAGGACGTGGCCCTCGCGCGAACCCACTTTTTATCCATGGGTCGATGAAGCCCACGCGGCCCGGCTTTGGCGCATCGTGAGGCTGCTCCCCAATCCCCTCTCATTTCCACGCCCTATCCCCAACCGAGAAGAACAGGGCAGCGGCGGCGGCGCCGACCACGCGCCCGGGGACGAAGCCGAGCGCGTGCCTGAAGACGGCGAAGGGCGCGCCTGGGAGACGGCGGCGGCCGCGAGCGCGCGCCTGGAGATGGCAGCGGCGAAGGCGCGCCTGGCAACGGCGGCGGCGAGCGCGCGGCTGGAAACGACGGAGGCAAGCGTGTGATCCTCTTCCAATCCCCTTGCCTCACCACTCCCTTGATTCCTCATTTCTCTCTCTACGTGCGGCCACTGCCGCTCACTCCTTGGGTCAAGATCCCGTCGCCGCCATAGCTCGGAACTCCAGCTTTCACTCGCGCCGTCTTTCACAGGGAGGAGCACATGAGTAGAAAATCGCCGGGAGGAGCGGAAGGCTGCCGCAGTTTCGAGCGACCGCAAGTTGAGGTGAGATGCTGCTATAACCCCATCCCTTCTCTTTTTTTCTTCCATTGAGCTAGCACTTGTGTTCCTCTTCTTTTTTCCTCCTCACAGAACACCCGTGCAGCTGACCTCGGCTCATTGCCGCACTTGGTTGTCTCGCCGGGAGAGAAAGAGAGAGAAAGAGGAGGCTATGTAGGGAGGAGGAGCAACCCGAGGAGGAGGTGCGGCAACAGTAGCAAGTGGTGGTCTGTACCTCCATCCCTAGCCCCTCTGCATCGGCGAACCGCCGGCTGGCCGGCTCAGCCTTCTTCGGCCCCATCTCTCCTCCTCTACGTCCTTGCGATTCAAGGTGCCCACCCATCTCTTCCTGTTGATTTGCCCCCTGCCTTCTCTCTTGCAGTTCCCATAGTTTCTAATATTTGTTTGTGTGGATGTTTTTGTATCTATGCAGATAAGGTGTTCGATGAAAATCAAACGAAGCTGCAGGTAAAGGTTAATTCATTTTTATGTTATGGTGTCTACTCAATAGTTCATTTCTTCTAAATATACTTGCAATCAATGATGAATTACCTATTTGATATTACTCTCTCTTAGTTATGTGAATTGTATTTTTTTATATATACCTCTTTAGGTTATGTGACTTTCATGTATGTAAACTCATTTCACTCAGAGTTGGAACTGGAGCTACGAGTTTGGATAAAGTAGGTGGAGAAACCTTTAGGTTTATTTGATGGGCCTTACCTATTTGGTTTTGCTTCCAATGCAATGGGGTGCACGACGGGGTGTGTGAGGCACTGGCCATCTCAGAGTTGAGCTATGCGTTTCTAAGTGCACTTTGTTTCTCCCTTTGCAACGACGTGACTTTAGCGGCTCTGAGTTCTCTGAGTTGATTGACCTGAAACAGGGTTCCATATTCATTGATTCTCGAAGAGTTCCTTTGTTCGTACCACGGTTGATTTGTACATATCGGTTTGACCCTGATTTTGTTGAATTTCATGGGAAATGTTGCGAAGATCAGCCCTAGATATGGACACAGCGCGTGACATGCTCTTTCTCTACGGAACTTTCAGTATTGCAATGGAGCCAAGAAATTTTATTGAAGTTCGTTTTCGAGGACCTTGAGTAAATAAGGTGATCAGGGAATCCACCAGGGGGGAACCATCTAACCTAAAGGTTAAACAAAGCATGTCATCCTTCTTTTCAAATAACCGTTGATGTAGTTATGCACGTGTTTTAAATGCTACAGCTGTAGTTTTCAAAATAGGATCATATATGTGTTCAGGCCCCCTTCCAGTTTTATCTCATCATCTTCTATCATGCTTAATTTTTTATTTATTTAGACTAAGGCCAAGTGGTGGGAGTCCATTTGTGCAGCAGCTCGCATAACCTATCAGGTTGATTAACTTATACATATGCAGCTGTTTGAGTTATTTGTATTTGTTTTTGTTCTAATGCTTCTTGCTTAATATTTCTTTATTGCAGTCTCCTAGGTTTACAAGTTGCAAGGTGGATAAGTTTATCCCTATGGGATGTCATGAGGCTGCTTCTGTGATGAAAGGTTCAGTGTTAGGTGCATGCTTAGATAATGTATTCCTAAATTATTCTTTGGTTGACCCTCCACATTAGATAAAATACAATGCGGTTGTATCAGGGTTATTCAGTTATTTCCTGGAATACTATTGGATTTCTAATTCACAATTTCTCCCTTACAGCTTTTATGTTCTCCACAGGGAAGGTTATTGGAGGTTTCTACTTAATGAGCATTGATTTTCTCAGGTTTCACGTTGGTGCTCCATGCTTCCATGTAATGCCCATGCAATAATTTTTTGTTTGTTTGTACTGTGGACCCAAGGCGACGGTGATTTTCATGCACTAATAAAAATGCAATTAGATAATCTTCTCCAATTGGTTCTTGATTTGTTAACATGTCAATAAAACCACGACCTGCTACATTTTTGCTTGCCTTCTCTTTATCTACCGTTATATTCTTATGGTTCCAGAAATTAATTGAGCATGAAGCAAATAAGATGATGTTGGTCTGTAGAACCCTAATGCCCTCTATTTTCTTAGTTTTTCAAATATGTATATGCCCATACAGACATAATCTTCAGTTCGGTGTTATCACAAACAAGGAAGGTTCAGTTGATGCGATTGAGTTTCTCAGATTTTGCGCCACCGTGTACATAACTACATATCCGGAAGGAGTTTTTAAAGAAAATAAATGCTAGACTATATGCTCATAGGTAGATGAGTAGTACAGTAAGAAAAGCTTGGCTAGTGTATTTATACAGTGGCATAGGTTGAATCAAGGACACAGTAAGTAAGATTCTGAACTTTTATTTATGCCAACAAGAAAATCCAAAGCACAAATTGTATAAATACAGATTTAGTACAGGTATGTCAGAATGCATGAATAACTTTGCAAGCTCATTCTTGTGATAAATGTCTGCCATCCAGTATACTAGCTGCTAGCATAGTTTCCGAGTTCCAACTGAACAATTTAAACTGTGCATCTCTGAAAGTACAGTACAATTTAACTGTGCATACTTTTAGTGCTCTGTATGTGATCATCTTGTCATGTGCTTGTCTAAATAAGAAAATAGAAAATTAATGCTAATGTTAGGCCTGGGAGTAAACATGAACCAAGAATTAGCTTACAGCAGCAGGTAGATTTTGGAGGCCCCGTAGCTTGTATACAGATTTGAGGCAAAAAGAATATGTCCAGAAAACATGCATGCTACATTGTTGTTCCAGCTCCGTCCCTATATCCTTCTTACCAGAGTCTTAGCTAACTATATTATACTCCTTAGACAGGGTCGAGATTTCCTCTGAGGCTTGAGGCTTGATCCAATGGTTTCAAATTCTTGCATTTCGATTATTGGCACTGTGTCTAAGGAGGGTTTTACTGCACATTAAGTCAAGTTATATAATGGGAGCATGTTAGCCTTAAATATTTTTGCCAGATCCTTTATTTTGGAGATTGGTTATTTATTTCTGGCCCAAATCACCATACTGATTCTCTAATAGTAGTGCAGAATATTATTATCTCACACTGTCAGTTTGGTTTTCATCCTCTGAACTGGAATTAAGTAGATTATGTTTGTGGATTTACCTACGAAATATTTAAATAATTGGATCTATATCAGGTTATTCGTAAAGTATGAGTACTATTTACATTATTCCAAAACTGTCTTAAAAGAGTAGGTGAGATTTATTCGTCGATTATCCTTTCTATATAAGGTTGGTCTATATCAGGTTATTCATTTTGTTGTTTGAATGCTTTCTTTGTCAAGAGTGAAAATACTTGCTCATCATGACAGTCATCCATGTCGTCTATTTATAGGCGGCAAAACCATCAGTTCTTAAGTAAGCTAATGGACTGAGCATTGGTGACATAGTTGGAGCACGGAAATGCAACAGATTTCCAAGGTATCAAGGTCTTCTCACGGTTTAATTTTTGCCTTCGTTGCAGTACGATGTGACACTTATCATGCACAAATTTGTCTTCATGTAGTGGATAGACAGCAGATATGACTTCACCCTCCACTTGGACCTCAATGTGTTTCATTTCTCAGGAGTGATGTTGGATTCGTGTGATGGTATGTAAGCATAGTGTCAGATCGAGTCACATATATGAGACATACAATTTTTTGTGGTCTTAATTCCTTGCCATGTCATATTCGCAGTGTAAATATTCATTTGTTTGCTCTACGTATTTGAATGTATGATTTAACATCTAATCGTTTCTGTAGCTGAATTTGATTTGGGACTGGAAGGCCTTGGAGGCCGAGAAGGAAGGCGCCTCCGTAAATGGCCGCGGAGAAAAATGATGTCGCCACTGATGATAAGCTGGAGGCTTGCAATTATTCAGTATAAAATGTAATTACTTCTGGCCAGTCCTGCTATTCCTCTTCATTTTCTCCCTAAAAAATATTTTTTGCCTGCCCTAAGTTATCTATCAAACTCCTCCACTCACTGTAGTTGCTGATTAGTGAAGTACATGTGCCTTCATTTTCTCCATAAAAAATATTTTTGGCCTGCCCTAAGTTATCTATAAAGCTCCTCTACTGGCTGTAGTTGCTTATTAGTGAAGTACATGTGCCTTTTTTCTAATAAAATCTTACCTGTAGTTTTTTTAGTATATTATATCTGACTGCATATTGAGCTGGTAATGGTTGTTCAGCTAGGAGTATGAGATGGATGAAAAAAGGACCTCTGGTTTGTCACTTCGTGTCTTGTAAAAGGCCTTTAGTTTCCATTTGGTTCATAACATCGGATTAGTCTTTGCATACAACTAAACTGATTGAAGACATATTCCAATGATTTGCTTTCTTATTGATGGCTCAGTTGTGTTTGTCTTAATTGCCTATTGTTTTGCCTAAAAGCAGTTTTATTACATGTCGATGATTATTTAGATACCCTCCCTACCAAAGTACTTTCAGCCATTGTTTTTTTACTTTTTCTCCTAAACTGAAAAGCAACAAAGTTGAATATTGTGGTCAGCTTCGAAAATTATCAAAGATTTGGCAGATTTGCTCTTAAAGTAAGTTGGCAGGGCGCTGTCAAATGATTCCTTATTTTACAAGTTTCATACTGTGCATGAATAATTTTGGTAATGTGGAATGGAATGAATATCAGTCCATCTCTTACAGTTTTATCAACAACAATTTATCATTCTATCTGGGATATCTGCTTGTAATTTATCATCTCTTACAGTTTCATCATCTCTTACGAAATGTAATATTTTTTGTTGAGAATGGTTACAGAAAACATGGATTTTTCTGGTGAGATTATAGAAATCTTAAAGATTAACTTTCTTATCCACACAAGTCTATTTCTGAACCAATACATGCAAGAACAAATGAAGGCAAACAAACAACATCGGTACTAAGTGTAGACGGAGAAGATGTTCAGGTAAGTTTGGGACTTTCAATCTGGCCTAGCATAACGGTTTCTCTCGGAAAAAAATAATTGGTAGCTGCAAATAAACAACAGCGATTTAATTAGCATAACTATGAAAATGCAGGTTCAAGGAGGGCATGTGGGAGAAGCACAGAACACAACGCAGACGCATGCATACTTATGCTCCATACCAGGGTTCTTGCACATCACTAAGCACTAAGAAGTATTCAGCTTGTTCTCTTTAAAGAAACCTACTTATTTCGTGTACCTGTGTATTTCATGCTTATTTCTTTAAAGAAAAAAGTTCCTGAATATATAATATTTAAATCAATGGGTTTATAGGTACTGCAACTTCAAGTGCATCTGCTACTTTGGTTTGGTCATCTAAACACAACCTGCTACGAAGTGGTTAATCTGAACAAGGTAGAATAGTTTGTGTCATCCTTTTTGCTCTAATATTTAATGTTTGGGGGCTTTTCTTCCTTTCTGGTTCTGTTTTTTGTAATGTTAAAAGTAACTTACATCATCATCTATATCAGATTTCTGAGAATAAGTGAGATTTCAAATGAAGTTACCTTCAAACAGATACAGACATATAATTTTTTTTGGATATCAGTAAAACCCATAACTATATGGACATTGTGTTGCTCTTTTCCAAGTTTGAGTCTTCGCTTATATTTATTTGAATATTTGCGCCATTTACTTGTTCATTCAGATGCGTGTTCTTTAGATTATGCATAAAATCTGAAGTCTAAAAAGATTACACATTATATTACTATACGGTCATATGCATTGTTCTTGACTGACCTTTTTCTCTTAAAAGCTCGCCCATGTCCTATTGGACATCATCTGTGCAATCTTTTGATGCATTCTCTGTACTTGACACTAACCACACAATCATCATTTAGTAGCATTTTCTTTTTCCCTGACTTCATTCAGCCTGGAACTGTTTTTACTATTGTACAAAATCACGACGCTTCAATAGAAGCAAATCTAAAACAAGAGAAGATGTGAGGGACCGATTTTTATGGCATCATCATGGTGCGCTGGAAATAAAAACATAATTGATCATTTCTGTCTTTCGGTGTCTAATTTTCATTTGTCATTTTCATTCTCAGAGTATTCTGCAGGAGAAGAATTCTAGCTTGGATAGGCAGCTGGAAGATGCTAAGACTAATATGCAAGAGGAGATCATTCTGTTACAAGGATAGAAGGAACACGCCCTTTATTGTTTACACAAGTCAAATGCTTCAGTCAGGAGTCTTGAGTGTGAGTTAGAGCAGCAAAGAGAAAACAACTATATCTCTGACCTGAAGAAAGGGTCTGAAGATGCCATGGTTAGTTTCCATGATGAAATTGTAGCAATTCAAGACAAGAAGAATAAAACCCTCTCAGAGTTGCAGCAGTCTGTGGTTTCCCTTGAGAATCTTAGAATTTAAAAGCAGATTTCTGATGAAGACATGAAGAATAGCAATGCTAGCTTGACCAAGCGATGGGAGGAATTAAGAGCAGCTTGCTTGAGGAAACTGTAACACAACGAGAAGAGAGGGAGCTCTGTCAGAGTTGAGTTACAACAGTCTCACGCTTCCACCAGGAACCTTGAGACAAAGGTAGAAAAGCAAATTGCGAGTATTTTAGTCTACAACAATCTAATGATGACTTGCTGAAGAGCATTTGTGGCCTGACCCAACAGTTTGGAAAATTCAAGGTTGAGTTGCAGAAGGAGATTAAAGTGACACAAGAAGAAAGATAATGTATTAACCCAACTAAAACAGTCAGAGTTGTCCTCCGACGTAGCCTCCGAAGACCATTTGTAGATAATGCTTTTGTTGTTCCTTTCTTATTTCTGTTGCTCTTGACATAGCCATTGAGTGTTTGCTACTATATAATATATATCCCGTTTCTATATAAACGGTTTCCTACTCCGTCTGTTATATAGAGTTTCCATCTGCACGAGTTTCAAGGGATCGTGCGCCAAGGCGCACATTTAAATCTAGTTCCTGTAACCATTACCCTGTCTAGCCTACATGTGGTGAACATTCAAGAGTCATTCTTGCAGCTACGATTTTTAAGAAGATCACAAATTTGACGATGTTTCGGCCTCATAGGATCTAACCATATGCCATAGTTAGCTACTTTTCTTTGTGCAATCAGCTTAATTAACTGTAGGATTTAACCTAATCTTCTCACAGTCATCTGAATGAAATGTAAATGTATGCTGCAGTTTGGGTAGTTTGAATTGAGTAGATGCATCGGTGATGATTCACATTACAGTCTACCTCAAATCAGTTTCAATGTGAATCATGGAGTAATCTGTTTCAAGCAATTGAACTGTAGATGTAAATACTTTTTGGAGCACCTGAAAGAACTATTGAAGTATATGATGGACTTAGTTTGATGAGATTGAAATTGAGAGGATCCATCCGTGCTAAAAAATTTGGTGCTAAGTTGTGTCTCTTAGATATCACCCTCAGTTGTGTTATCTATGTATATCTCTAAATCATATTTCAATTTCCGCCGCAACGTGTGGGGTATCCTCTAGTATAACTAAATAGTTCATCCCCACTAATCTATTCTCTAAACATGCAGCTATGCCACATCATTGTAATAACCCAGAACATAGGAACAACGAAGGGTAGATTTAGAAATGGGATGTGCATTTCATCGCAAAACGGGGGAAATTTTCGCGCCTTATTGCAACTAAACCTAAGAGGGATCGAGGTTCTCTCTCATTTTGCACTTAGGGTTAGGCAATGTGAGTTAGGGAAATTTCGACATGATCTCTTTTATATCTTATTGATTTGGGGAATGATTTCATTTGACAAGTGTTAATACATTTAACAATAAGCATTAAGCAAAATAAACATGGAATTCACAATTCAAATTCAACATATGAATTCAAATGACTTTGAATTTCAAATTGAATATTAAATACAATATTTAATTCAGAATATAAACATTACATAAATCAAAAGCTCATAAACAAAAACTTGAGCTTTATTGATAAACAACACAGAATACATTGTCTTTACAATATTCTTAATACAAGAATTGATGAATAATAAACAGAAATGAAAAAGGAAAATTACAAGATTGTCCTAAACTAAAACCTAGACTAAATGCCTTGAAGAATATCTTCTGGTCATATTCAACTTCAAACCTGCAAAACAGAATCAAAAGTGCTAGCCAGAATGTTAAGTGTTAGAAATTCAGTTTGGACAGAGTGAATACATAACAGAAATTCAGTTTGGACAGAGTACACTGTCACTGCACACTTGTGCTTGTCCAAAGCCTGGACAGCACAAGATAGGATCAAGCAGACCAAGACTGAGCACCACAGAGGGCTCAAGTTTCAGCATATGAGAGCTTGAGCTAGGCAAGCCACAGCAAGGCCATGCATCAGCTTAGTCACAAAGCAAGCCAGGCTTGTGTGTCAATGCCAGGGAAGAAGTAGGGCTCATATAAAAGCAGCACAAACCCTAGAAACTGTAGCAGTCGACCAGATAAGAAATTCACCAGGTAAGGGTGAAGCTAGAGCAACACAGAGTTCATCCAGTTCTTGCTCAAGAACAGAACCAACCCACACAACCACTTAAGCCACTAGAAATCATGGTGACCTAGAAGATCAACCAGGACTGGAGGTGAAGGGCTGTGAACAAACCACAAGTCTGCATCAACACAAAATCTCATTCTAGGAGCTGGAACAAGGTATACCAAGTTCCTAGAAAAGATCCAATGGATCTAATCCATAAATCATGCATGACACAGTCATGGGGTTGAGCAGATGCTCAACAGGGTGAATCATCACTTGGTTTTCACCAAGGATCACTGCTAGTCTAAAAAGCCACTAAAATAGAAACCATCCAGATACAGATCTTGTGCACAGAAGCAAGATCTTATGCACAGATAGCATCAGTAGATGTATTGCAATACTTAGCAGCTAGTAAAGACTACACAGAAAATCCTAGGCACATAACCATCAGTAAAACCCTAGATTTCATCACAGGCAAGCATATTGGTATTCATAGTTAGTATGATCCCCAAACATGCAAGCAAAGTTGAGTAGCCCACAAGATCCAACCAAACAGGTGAGCAACCAATCAGTAGCAAGGCTACTGAGGTCACATCACACTTAGCATCATTTAAAGTAAAGCCAAGTAGAGAACATCATCATCCAGAGTTGGATTCAGATTCATTTGCTTGTTAAATCATTATGAACATCAAATTCATATACAAGCAAGTAATTTAAATCATCACTGCATAAGCAGTTCATCATAAATTAATTTATTCAAGCATGAATATATCACGGATCCATGCTATTTACTGATAGTAGCATACTGTAAGGCAACACAGCACAAATCACTGCATCATAGCCACTGGATCAAGTCCAGTGAGCTAGAATAAGCAACATCACATATATACAGTAGCATAGTGATGCTGGAGCATCAGCATCAACAAGGAAAATGCTTCACTTAGTCACAGAATTAATCAGCAACCAAGCACTGACATTTAATTGATCAAATGGATCAATTGAATCAAGTCAAGCCACACAGATAAGCTAGCCAACAAGGAATGGTTGATCCAATGGATCAATGGCTTACACAGGAGGCACAGAAGTACCTCACACACATCACTGGCATTCACAAGTGTCGCAAATGCACAACAGTACACCTAGACAAGCAAGTGTAGATTGCCAGTAAGCATAAGCAAGCCCATAAGCATGAACATCATGGTATAGCAAGCTTGTAAGCAAGCACAACATAGCATAGCAAGATCAGTGCATGCTAGGAGCAATAGATAATCAACACATGGCATGTACAGCAAGCAAGGCAGCACTGGCCAGTACCAGAAATTGGTAGATTGGCCATAGCTTGCAGAAAATGGAAGCACAGGCAACTTAGGCAGCTATGGCAAGGCTCTGTGTGATCACAGGATCACCAGAGAGCAGTAGAACAGGAGGAAGAAGAAGCACAGTAGCTTGGGAGGCGCACAGGCATGGAGAAGAGAAGGGGAAGGAGCAGATTACTTACATGCGCCTGGTGGCAGAGGCTATGGCATGGCGAGGCAGTGCTCGCGCGGCCATAGCAGCTGCAAGACCCAGGGTAGGCGCCGGCGTTACGCCGACGAGCACGAACACCACCACAGCAGCACGACACGGAGACGACGGCACTGGTACTGCAAGCAGCACCACACCAGGTCGGTCTCAGGGGGCGCGCACGTCGACGGCGAGGACGTGAGTTCACCGGAGACCACCAAATCGCCCGAGGCGATTCTCCAGTGGATCCAGAGCAGAGGCGATTCGCCAGGAGAGGAGGAGATTGGAGAAACCACGCGGACAGATCAACAGATCGTCTCGCCGTGGTCCAGATCAGGTAGGTGGCGAAGGTAGGGAGGCCAGGAGGTGGCCGGAGCATGGCGGCGGCCATGGCGGCGACGCCATCACCACAGGAGTCGCGAGAGATTAGGGTTAGGGCAAGCGAGCGAGAGAGACGCGTAAGTAAGAGAGGTGGGCCGCGTCGGCGCCACCGAACCACTATGGGGCATGCCTTAGTGGGTTGTCCCATGGGCTTAGGTTAATGGGCTGGCCCAATTGGGGCCAGGGGGTATTTTGGACTTTTCACAATTTAGAAAAAAGCCAGAATTTCACCAATTTTTAGTAAATAAAATACAACTCTAAAAATCCATTAAAAATTGGATTAGTGAATGAAAATAAATCTTAACCAGAATAAAATATGAAATAGAATTTAAGAAACAAATTCAAAATTATGAATTTGAAGAATTTAAAATAGTAACTTGGAATTTCAAACTATTATTTCCTTGTATTTAAAATTCAAGGAAAAATCTCAAATAAGTTCAAATACTTATTTTCAAACATTTCAAAAGGAAATTCTATTATTCCAAGTCATTTCTATTGAGAAAGGTATTTTTCAAAGAAAAATACTCTATTCCTTTTTATTCCAAAACTATAGAGGCAAATCTATGATTTCAAATCAATTTTGGAATGAATAAATGAATCACCAAGTAAAGTAGTTTTACTTTGAATTATATTACTTTATGTGAATTAAAGTGGTTTACACATTAAATCAATTGCAAGTTACTGCCAAAGGCATAAATCTTAACTCAACCCTAAATTTGCAATAACTCATTGGGGTAAAGGGATTCAACATAAAATAATACATCCATGATTGCATTATTTGGATTTTATAACATTGTATGCTTCTTACAGAACCCGAGGTCCAGGTTCCATCAACTGCATTGAACTGCACTATCTCGCAGTCCACAGGCAAGTTCACCCTTGCTCATGTCAACTTGATTATTTTCTACTACTTTAATGCAAAGCTATATACTTATCATTTCTGCATCGCAAATAAAATGTTACTTTCCAACTATGAATATGACTATGTGGCTGGCAATGGAACCATGGTATGTGTTGATATGGTGGAGGTTCCATTGCATGGGTTATATTAACCTAGGATTAACCACCAATGCCGTCCAGTGATTCTAGCGCCGTACAAACCGCGTTAACCATGAGATCTATAATGGCTCTAGTGAAGCCAGCTGTATCTTTTCCCTTCTGCACGCCAACGGACTGGTAGAGCTGCGGGGTGTTGGAGGCACTTCCGTAGGTTGGGATAGCCTTTTAAATCCCCATCCATTAGTGATGATTAGCTCTACGGTCTATGAAGGATTGTCCGGAGTACACCATGAGTAAAGCCGTATTATCGGAAGAAGTCTACTGGGGGTGTAGGGTCGGACAAAAGGGTGGGTTTGCAGTCGCGGAGAAGGCGGTGTGGGCTTGGATCTTTATACCTGGCCTCACACCAAAGGAAGTGTGAACGGGGGCAAGTCCCTGCGGATGGCAAAAAGGGTGGGATCTCTTGTGGGAAAAGTAACGCACCTTTGCGGAGTGTATCAAATTGTGGCTGTCACTCCTTGTTCCGGGAAGGGAATCGCTGACAGCGGCAGAAAGGAACTCCACGAAGTTCTAGTCAACCTGTGAAGACTGACGGGCATAGTTTTCATAATAAAAGCAACCTTTTGAAGAAATGATTTCAAAACATGCATTGACCTGCGATTTCCTGATCAATGGTCGTAGCTAGTGCATCGAACACCTTTTTACTCTTTTAGAACTTGCTGAGTACCTCTGTACTCACTTTCTTTCGACACCCTTGCTAGACTGTGATCCGGAAGTGGAGGCCAGCAACGATGGAGCACCAGAAGAAAGTTACGAGCTGGTCTACGAGGAACCTGATCTTACCGGCGGAGTTGAAGGAGTAGACTATGGGATAGTCTACGGACCCGATGACACGGAGGTGGAGGAGTAGTGATATACCTTTGCATCATAGAGCCGAGCAACGTAGAACTTACCTAAATAAGTTGTTGAGCTCTCTTTTATATATGGTTATAAGTTGTAAACGTACTTAAGTAGTATCTTAGGGTGTTCTCATAGGACCTGTGAGAATACCAACTTGTTAAGACAATGTTTGTAATAATATATGGAGTGTTATGACCTGCAATGTTTCTGTTGTACCACTCTGAGGGATATGGCAATTTATGAAGAAGTCCCTTCACAAAGATCATATCAACGACTTGTATACTACAACATGCAGTGGTATGCTGCGTCACCGCAATCATCTAAACAATTGTGCCCACTAACTTGCCATATCATCATGTGTCCACTAACTAAATTTCTGATCCCACCATATGTCATAGGCATTTCCACCACTTCCAGCTCGCTTCATCTTCCATTCGTTCTTCAAAAATGCAAACTGTCAATGTTATCAGCTGATCCCGATGCGTGCAGAATTTAATCATCCTTCTTCCATATCGGTCGACACATCGCTTCCTCTCCCCACTGCCCATGCTGCAGAAGATCAGCGCTGGATTGCCACAACAACAGCAGCGCCAACAACGACCACTTGCCGGGACACAATTCCCCTTCCCATCTATTCTACACCTGGCGTTTCGCTCCACGGCAAGGTAGCCAGTTGTTTCCTGCATCGTCCTTCCCATCTAATCTGCCTAATTAGCCGTCGCATGCTATATCTGAAGCGTCAGGCTCGTCGTCTGGAAGAGCAGCAATGCCGTACCGACGTTTTTCTTACTTTCTTTGCATCTACGGTGGTCTACTGCAATGAGGAGACACATCGATAATGTTATCTGTTTCGGATGCAGAGAGTCACCGACCTTCTGGAAGAAAAAATTGCATTCGTTTCTACTGTGAGATGCTATTCATGAATCTGATTTTCTGCATATGTATTTCTATCAACCATATTACTGAACCACCTGAGGAGGCGATGCCATCATCCATGGAGGTAATTGGTTCCTACGCTTTTATTTTGTCAGGATTGGAGTAATATCCCATGGGGCTTAATCCTGTATTTCTGAACACATCTCCAGGGTCGTCCTTTTTTCTCTTCCTCAGTTCAGATTAGTAACCCTGTCGTATGAATCAATATCACCTTAGACTTATGTTATTGCAGTATAATTATTTTTTTAGAAAGTTTCGGTGACTTTTCGGTCTGTAATTGCAGTCTGATTGATATGCGTTAATCGGATGGGACTTTCCCTTCAATAGTCTCCATTTGTTCCTGCAAGTTGTCAGCTCAAATTGCACCAGGTCTCAATACTCGAGTTATCTTGAAGTCCTTATCAAATTTCTTTGGGGTTCCCCACTGGTGGAAAAAGGGCCTTTGGTCACGGTTCGCAACTCCCATTAGTCGCGGTTGCGCAACCGCGACCAACTAAGCGCGACTAAAGCCCCCTCTTTAGCTGGTGCGAACCGCGACTAAAGGCACGTCCACGTGTCCGCCAGCAGTCCGTCGGGGCGGAGGACCTTTAGTCGCGGTTCTCCTGGCCAACCGCGACTAAAGGCCGCCGCAGGTTTAGGGTTTTAGCCCCCCTAAACTTGGTTTCTTTTTAATTTGTATTGTTTTATTTCTTTTGTGTTTTATTTTAATTTTGAAGGAGTTTCACATATTCTACGGTACTACATACATGCATATGAATGTACAATTTCAAACAAATTTGAAATCAGAATCAAAAAGAATTCAAGAGGAATATACAATATATATTCAATATCATCGGATGACCATATAAAATTTTGAACAAGTTTCCATACATAATTTAATGCATATGAAGTTCTACGTCCTCTACATAGTGTTCTTCTTTAGGATCGATGACTTCCCTCGTGAACCATCCAGCTAGTTCCTCTTGAAGTGGTCGGAAGCGAGCTTCTGGACTAAGCATCTTCCGGAGGTTATTCCTCTTCTCATTATTATCACACGGAACCCGCTCAG
The DNA here is from genome assembly GCF_019359855.2 of Lolium perenne. Lineage (NCBI taxonomy): Eukaryota > Viridiplantae > Streptophyta > Magnoliopsida > Poales > Poaceae > Lolium > Lolium perenne. The sequence continues at coordinate 202,797,601 of NC_067245.2, read as the reverse complement.
AGGTGTATCTCCGGATCATCTCACAGACATAGTATCCACATAGATTGGTCCCCGCTGGCTGAATATCCCCACCATTCGCAGCCATTGACCGCATGAATTGTAGCTCTTTTTTGAATTCACCGACCGTTTCATCTACGAACCGTCTCCAAACCCTACGAGGCAAAGAAAATTAAATGAACAAGAGAGTTATTAGTTACTTGATATTAGGAAATGAACGAAATAGGCCGATCGATATAGAGCGCAAATGAATGAAAATAATTACTTCTGCAGCATTCTTCTCATGTCGCCCCAAAACTTTGCATCCAGAGTCAGAGAGTCGTGGACGAGACATGTGGAGGTGTCAAATTTAATTACTAGCAGAATCCAGTGTAACCTGCGGACACGATACATGCACAGTCATGCATAACTCATCGATTAGCTGGCCACATACCATGCATGGAGTAAACAAAAGAGAATGTGCTCAAGACAGAAACACTCACCCAAAATGGTAAGGAAATAGAATATCACTTTTGAGTTCCTGCTTTGTAAGAAACCGCCACAGGTCTTCCTCCACGTCGGCGGGGTGATGCTCTAACACATATCCGTTAACGATGTGTGGGTCAATGAACCCAACATCATGGATGTTCCTTACTTCGCATTCCTTAATCTTCATTCTGCATATATAATAGCGTACACAACAATATAGTTAGGACATATATATAGTGCAGGCAATATGAACGAGATGGGGTAGAAATAAATCACTTACAGAACGTAGCAACTGATGATAGATTTGTCGAGCTCGCGCTGATTGAAAAGCTGGAACAATTCACTCAGATGAATTGTTACATAGTAATGTTTGAAGTGATGCTCATGTCTAACTTCCGCATAAATATATTCTTTGGCGTTTTTTATTTTTTATGTAACCCTTGTACCAATTTAGCAGATTTTTCATTTGTTGAGGTAGATCCTCTTCCTGCGCAGGCTCGACGAGGGGCCCATTCCGCACATATGTAATTACTGGTTTACTCATTGGCGCCTCCTCAAGGCCTAACACTGCACGAAGAGTCATACCTAAGTTGGCCGCTTGTTCTCTGGCACTCGTTACAGTCAATCCATGTGCTGCCGCAGCTGCTATGATATCGGGGGCATCCGGACCGGCGGCTTTCACTATGAGCAGGGCAATCGATTGTTTACTTTGTTCCCCAAGCTGGGAAACTCGTTTCCCGCTTTTTTACTTGCTAATTCTTTCTCGGCCTCCTCCAAGGCTTTCTTCTCCTGCTTCTCCGCCCGCTCTTTCTTCTCCTTCAACATGAGTGCCTGCCTAAGAAGTTCACGTGCATAGTCATCAGGCAGATTCTTCGCGGCTTGGGACGGTGTGCTCAAAAATGACTTAGCCCACTTCTTTTGCTCATCAGAAAATACTGGCTTGGGCTCGGGCTCTCTTTTCTTCTTGCAGTCCGCCTTCCATTTCTCATAATCAGCAGTCGCGGCCGCGTCGACTTCCTCGGCACTACGTTCCCAAGGCCTTTTGGGGAGAGGCTTCAGTGATGGCTCCGGTACCTTTGTAGTCTTAGGTACATAAGGGTCCGGGTTAATAGTCCAGCTTCTTCGCCGGAGGTGGATTGGGGGGCGGTGTCTGCTTACCCGCTCGGGGCGGACTGGGGGGCGGCGGCTGCTTACCCGCCGGAGGTGAATTGGGGGGCGTCGTCGGCTGACGTGAAGGAGGTGTAGGTGAAGCACCACCACCACCACCGCCACCGCCACCACCACCGTAGGGGGGGGGGGGGTGGACTTGTTGGCCTTGGCGCCTCGCCTGGAAACTTGATAAACTTCTTTTGCCATAGAATGAAATGGCGCTTGACATCTCCAAGTCTTCTCTCCCCTTCAGGTGTAGCAATGTCAATCTCCAGGTCCTCAAACCCTTGTACTATGTCCTCCACCGTGACACGAGCATAGCCATCTTGAATGGGCTTGTTCTGGTGGAGTGCTCCAGGTTCACATTGTAAAGCACTGCCGATGGCTACCTTCATGGACATGTTCCCCATTGGATAATACAGATGACATTCTTTCATCTCCTTTACATCGTCCACGGGGTAGCGAGGAGGCTCCGGTGCAGTAATTTCGATCGTCGGAGGCTCCGGTGCAGTAATATCGATCGTCGGTGCATGTGCACTAGCCGGCGGGGCCTCCGTGGAAGCCACGCTGCTTCTTCGCTGCTGGCTTCCGAGATCCGCTGGATGATCTGCATGCGTCCCAGCTGCCGATCTTTCTTGTACTAGTATATTCACGGTTTTCTTCATCTCATCGATTTCCGATGCCAACTGCGCCACAACATCTGCATCCCGATCCATCTTTCTCTTACGGCTTCTGTAACCGTACGGGTCATCGTTCTGGAAGAACCCTATTTTCCACGGAATGTTCCCCATGCCTCGTACACGTCCTCCGTGTTCAGGATTCCCGAGGGCTTTTGTCAGCGCGTCGTTCTCTCTGTTGCACTTGATCTTCCCCTCTTGAGCATCCCTCATTGCGTCAATAAGGGCTTGGGTGGGTTTAAACGTTTTGTCCCGGTGAACACACTCCCCTGTCTCCGGGTGTAGCGTTCCCCATGCCCGTACCACCAGCTTTTGGCCCTTGGGTCCCATCCCTCCGTACCTGGACGGATTCCTCGAGCCCTCAGCTCGTTCTCCATCTTCTCCCACCTAGGCTCCCAAAGGCGATACCCTCCTGGCCCCATAATATGATTGTACTCCTTCTTAGCCGCATTTTCCTTATTTTTTTCGATATTTCAATGAACTGCTCCGATTTCTTTTGCTTCACAAATTTTGGCCAATCATGTTTCAGTTTCTCATATTGTCCTTTGAAATCCGGAGTCTTGTTCTTGTTGACATAGTCACGGGCTAGATTTTGCTTGAATTTCCGGAATGCGTCGGCCATCTTATGAAGAGCGAACTGTTTGACTAGCCTCCTCCTCTCCTTGTTTTCCTCAATCTTGTTACCCTCCTCATCGAATTTGTTGTATTCCGGAGGTAGAACGAAATGTTGCATAAGCTTTTTCAAGCAATCTTTTTTTGTTCTCTTCTCGACAAAAGTGAAACCAAGACGTGCCTTCTTTGGCTCATTCCACTCCTGGACGGTGATCGAGACGTTGTCTCTAACAACGGCTCCGCATTGGTTGATAAACTTGGTGGCGTTCTTGTGGGGCTCCAGCGGCTTGCCGGTTGCACTGACAACCTCGATGGTATAAGTTTCTCCTTGTTTCAGCGTCTTGGTTGCGCCACGCTTTGACGACGTACTCGATTGTTTCGACGATCCGGCCGAGGGCTAAAATAAGAAAGAGAGTCGCGCGCGTTAGTACACACATATTTATTCAAATCAGTAAGTTTGTATCACCAGAGGCTCAATGTATATATATACCTCGGCGCCGGAGGTGGTTGCTACTTCCAATTGAAGATCGTCGTTTATCGATGTTTCTTCGTCATCATCTTGCTGACGGCCTTCATCTTGACCGTCAAGGTTCAGATAAGAAGAGATATCCTCTTCTTCTTGTTCGGTCGGCACAAATAGAATATCGCCCTTTATGATGCCCATTATATGTTCTTCAGCGTCCAGATCATAGTTGTCCATAATCGGGTCAGCTCTATCGTCCGCCATATGTCAGTCCTGAAAACATGTAGTAAAAACAAATTAATTAAGTGAAGAAGGGGGGCGGTGGCGAAAGGGGGGCGGCGGAAGGTGGGCGGTGGCGGTGGCGAAAGGGGGCGGCGGTGGCGGTGGCGCCGCCCCCTCACCGCCCCCTCCGTATACACGTGGGGTCGGTGTGTTTCTGTCTCTCCTCTCTCGCCTAAAAAAACAAAAAAAACCCGCGCGTATACGGAGGGGGTGGCGAGGGGGCGCGGCTCGCCGCCCCCTCCGTATACGCGCGGGGTTTGTGTTCTCCGATTTGTGTTAAGTTAAAACAAAAAAAACTTTAAGTTACAAATTTTAAGTTACAAATTTTAGTTATATATACAAGTCACACAAGAAATGTCGGTTTTTTTATCTTTTTCATACAAGTCACGTCACAAGAAATGTCGGTTCTTCGCAAGACTTGATGTGCGCATGTGACGTGGCGCGTGCGCGGGTAGGTGTTCTTCTTCTTCTCCGTTTTCATTAAAATTTTATTATAAGTTATAATTGTAGTTTAACTTATATTTTAGTTTAAGTTTTAATTTAGTTCAAATTAGAAAAACAAAAAAAAATGGTCGGGCCGGTCGCCGGCGCCCTCTCTCTCCTCTGTTTTCGCTCTCTCATTTCTCTCTTTCTCTCTGGCGCGCGAGGCCGGCGCGCGGCGCGCGCGGCAGCGGCGGCGCCGGAGGGCGGCGGCGAGAGGACGGCGCGCGCGCACGGCGAGACGACGTGAGGGTGGCACACGGCGAGGCCTCGCGGACGGCGCGCGGCAGATCGAGAGAGGAGGGGGCGCCGGGAGGGCGCGCGGCGGCGAGCACGTACGCGCGACGACGGAAGAAGACGAGGGCGAGCGATGGCTGCGACAACGGCGTGTCGCTGCGGGGCGGCGGCGCGTCGTCTCTGCGGGGCGGTGGCGAGTCTTCTCTGCGGGGCGGCGGCAACGAAGAAGAAGAAGAGAATGCGCGCGGCGGTTCCATGCCGCGAGCTTCATAGGTGGCGACCTTTAGTCGCGGTTGGTACCAACAACCGACTAAAGGTATTTTCGCCCCATTCCAGTTGTTCCCGCGCGAAACACCCTTTAGTCGCGGTTGGCCAGGCCAACCGCGACTAAAGGTGTTTTTTTCAAAATTCTTGTAATTTATGAATGTTAAAAATGCAATTAATATGTCAAAAAATTTAGAAAAATAAAACTAATTCATTTCAAAATCTGAAAAATACAAATAATATATCAAAAAATTCAGAAAAATAAAACTAATTCATTTAAAAATCTTAAAAATACAAATAATATATCAAAAAAATCAGAAAAATAAAACTAATTCAATTCAAAATCTTAAAAATACAAATAATATATCAAAAAATAAAGAAAATAAAACTAATTCATTTAAAAATCTTAAAAATACAAATAATATATCAAAAAATTCAGAAAAATAAAACTAATTCATTTCAAAATCTTAAAAATACAAATAATACAATGAAGTCAGACGCGGAGAATGGCACGAAAGCCGGGAACTGAAGACTGGCAATGGAAGTTTTAGTCCTAGGAGTGTAGAGATTCTGGCTTGGTGATCTGTGACTTGTAGCAGCGGAATTGGCAAGTGGGGGCGACAGCATGGGAGGAATTCAGTGTCTAAACCTGCAGGGTGAAAACCCAAGGTCTGGTCTTAATTGGTTGTGCCTGGCAATGACCTTGTTGAAGGTATTGTTTTGTGAGTGCGGACTTTCTCCGGGGTGAAAACCTATGGTCTGTGATCATGACGATGATGGCGTTTGTGCACTATTCCCTTCTTGGAGGCATCGTTTTTGGAGTTGATGGATTTCTGGTGTTGTTTTGGTGGTGTTTGGTCCGCTGTTTCAATGAACTGGTCACTGTAGCGAGACTTTTCTTTTATGTAATTTTTTTTGGCTGTGTGCATCCGTATTGCCATTAGGGCACTCGTTGTTGCAGAGGCTGGGTGTAATTGGTATTTCACGATATTAATATATTCCCTTTATCGAAAAAACTGGACGATTGAATTGAACCCTTTCTCGAAAAGCTTCATACTGATTTAATTTATTGCAGAAGCGCGCAGTATGGAGTACTTGAAAACATCTAATACTTAATGCTCGAGACTGTAGTACTGATTGGTTGTTTAAATCAGTATAGCTGCAAGACAAAACAAGGTTTAGTGATTTCATCGGAACAGAAAGAAATGAGACAACCCAGGGAACAATCTCTAAACATAAGACATTCCTACTTTGTATTATCCCAACATAGTTCTCCACGGAAAGCTGCGCACACCCTCATGAACAATCTGTAATAATTTGCATATTCCTATTTCCTATTATCTCAGCATAGTTATCCACAGCAAGCTACACGCCATCATGAAAACACCCTATTACAGATGGAAGTGTGAGGTTCGTTTGAAGTTGCATTCCTTTACTCTACCCATTGTTATTCTACAAATGTATGCTACCTTCATTTCGTAGATGGCATGCACAGTATAGCATTTCAGACATCAGGAAGGTTCTATCCAATATACCCATGTATCTTATTTATTTTCTTCTTTATTTCGTTCGGCGGAATTCATAGATTTTCATTTTGTCTGACAATAATCCTAATAACTTTTGTTTAGCATGGGCAATTATATCATAAATATTTTATTTTATAAGTTTGATAGGCAGTTGGGAGGTTTAATTTTTGCAATGAACTAATATTTTTAACATTCCGTACCGCAACAATGTGCGGGGTATCATCTAGTTTTATTATAAGTTTAACAGTATAAACATGTTACTACCTTTTGGCATAAATGGAGTGACTCGAATATATAGTCATCCTTTGCTATTTCAAAATTGTTGGCAGACGTTTGTAGCCCCCAATGGTTGCTATTAGCGATTTAGCAGTGGCGTTGATGCTATCTTGTTGTCGCTAGAACTGAATGATTACAAAAAAACAAGTCTAACTCAAATTATGTTAAAGTAAGAAAATATTGGTGAATCAAATAGTAAAACATGCCGAACTTGTTAGGCAATGGAATAATCCCGAATTCACAATCATAAATCAACTTACCATGTGTCTTGGGCTTGGCCCCGTGGCGGGTGTGAGTGTGGCCCATGATGTTGCCATTTTTTATTGGCTTTTGTAAGGTTTGCCGTTAATTAACTAGAATCTTCTTCTTAATTAATGGATGGATAAGGCAGAGCTTTTGCCTTCGTTTCAATGAAAAAAATCTAACTAGTCCTTTGTCTTTGCACACAAATACACTATTAAAGTTTTCCCTTTTACAAATACAAGGCCACTATCTCTTCAGAGAAGAGTTGATTTTCTTTTTTTCTCGTGCAATGGTGCTTACTATTGCACATGTTACATGCATGCAGCCAAATAGAATAGGGCATGACATGCAACATGTTATATTATTCTGGGACACGATGAGTTTTCCAAGCAATTAAGCATGCCCCCCATCCGTTTCATGAAACAAGGTGTATAATGTTTTTCAGAAATCATACAACATAAGTTTGACCAAGTTTGGAGAGAAACACTATCAACAATTATGATGCTATATTGACATAGTGTGAAAATATGTCTAATGATGTATCTAATAAGATTGATATCACATTGTAAAGATTAATAATTATTTCTAAAAGTTCGATCAAACTACATTTGTTGACTTTTAACGAAATTTATACTCCATGTTTTACGGGACGGAGGGAGTAGTTATTATTGTAGTTTGCTTGTTTGGTATCCAAAATAAATAGTAGCCTTGTATACATAGATTGAGGGAGAGTAGCTAAACTATCTTCGACTAAAAATCTCAATTCTGAATAATTTGCAAGGAACCATACCTCAATCCGAGAGATGCTAATCTATGATAAACTTTATTCGTTTTTTTTTTATTAAAATGACACTTTGGGTTAATTAACTAAGCATCACCTTTTGCTGCCGGCCGGTACAGTCCAATATCCTGCGTATATAGCTGCATGCACGTAGAAGCCAAGCTAACTAGCTAGCAAGTATTCAAACTACAATATCCATCTGAACTTTACGCGGACATGCATGTTAACAAAAGGCAGGGTCCTTAAAAAAAGGCATGGCTGGGATATGGGCAGGAGGAGGCAAGAAGCAAGCAGCGAGTAGCGAGTAGACACAGGCGAAGCAAACAGTGTAAAGCTATCTCGGACAAAGCATAAAGATAGCATGCATACACGCAACGTTAGCTAGCTCATGCAAAAAGTTGAGCATGCATGCAGAAAGGTCCCCTAATAAAATTTCGCCGGCCGGCGAGCACCGACTAAGTACGAGCACGTTGCCCACTTGTCGTAAAAAATATGCTTACACTAATTATTTATAGCTTCCATTTTGCAACATCTAGTTACACGGCGAAAAATAGATTCAGTGGTAGATAGGCAGACCCCCGCGTCGTCTCCCTGTGAGGCGGCTCGGGTGGATCCTCAGATCCACCGCCGCCGCACCCCTCCTCCACCACGCCCCCTCGCCGCCGCCGGCACGCGTCGACGGGCAAAGCCCGCCGGCGGCTGGTGGCGGCGGGACTCGTCCCCTGGCGCACTGCAGCTCCCGTCCCCCGCCCCTCCCGCCCACCCCGCTTCGCCCCTCCACCTCGGCCGCTGGCCGGCGACCGCGCTATGGTCCGTCGCTGCCCTCCTGGAGCTCGCGCCGGAGATGAGCTCCCCGCTCCAGGTCCGGCTGCACGGCTGAAGCCCCCTGCCTGTGCCGCCATGGGTCTTTTCTGCGCCCCAGATCCGACCCTCTCCGATGCGCAGGGACTAGGTCTGGCCGGCGGCCATCCCCCTGCGGCCTCTCGGCTTGGCAGGTTGTGGAGCTTGCCGATCCTGCAGGTGCACGACAGCGCGGCTTCCCATTGAGGTGCGTCTCCTGGGAGAAATCCCTGCTCTGGTTTGTGCCATAGCCGTCCACGACGACGCTGTTTGGCGCCGTTCAACCTCGTTGGGGGCGTGGTTGTGGAGATGCATTATGTCAGCTGCTTGCTGCGGTTCCGAGCGAAAGCTCCGCGGCGACGGCGCCCACAGGCGCCGTTTTCCTTGTTGAAGGCGTCGCAAATGAACCAGGTGTTGCTTGTCCGGTGGCTGCATTTTGGGCTTGGTTGGTGCCCTCGACTTCAGCTCTTGTTGGTCGTGCAAAGCTTGGCTAAATCCGATGGTGATGGTTGCGGTTTTGTCGCGAGCTTCGTGTTCTGGTGCGGTCTCGGCTGATTGGCCCCCTTCGATGGCGCAGGTCGTCTCCCCACCTCGCAAAAGTGCTTGGGGCTGTCCCTTTGGCCGAGTTCACGATCAAGGTTCGTGGCGTTGGTGGAATCTCGGTCTTGCGATGCCCTTCGATTGCGTTGCAGAAACTCCTCGCAGTTCTAGCACTCAATCAGCCGCGCGAGCTTCGTGTTTGCATCGTTCTCTCGGCGGAGTAAGGCCCTTCGACTATGCCAGCTTCACTCGTTGATCCTCATATGCTCCTGGTTTGCCACCTTGTGGGATAGTCGTCATGCAAGCAGGTGGTGGTGCTGCAATCTGTAAAGTCTCGGGATTGTGATGCCCTTCGATAGCGCAGTGACACTCCTCGATGCATTTGCCTATGCCTGTCTTCCTGGTGATGGTCGTCGTGCGAGCACGCCCGGTTGTGCTTCTCAAGTGCACCTATTCCCCCACCCCCCTCCTCCTTGTTGTGTGTGTTGGTGTGTGTTTTTGTTTTGTCTTCCCTCAAGTTCCCCTATGTAAAATTCTGGTTCACTTGAACCCATCTTGTAATAGGCTGCAAAGCCTTATAGGCAAATGAATACAAATTCAGGTGGAGGGTCTTCTCCCTCCCCCGGTGACTATTCAAAAAAAAAAAAAACATCTAGTTACATCTTCCTCCGCCTAAAAAAAAATCAGCTTTGTTTAAATTTAGATGTTTCTATACAATAAGGACATCTAGATACATTAAAATTTAGAAAAATATAGAACATCTTTTTCTAGGCGAAGAGAGTACTCTATATGCATGTATTGCATTTTTCGAGAAAACGATGTACTCGTAGTATAAATTTTATCAGAGTGTAAGTGTATCTTCTTAGCTCTTATATTAATTTATAACCAACATTACTGTATATAAGTGACAGGCAAATTAAATCCGAAGCATCTCAACGAGTGATACACACAATACAAAATGTCAAGAGCTAAGATTGAACACATAAATAAGAGAGATTAAAACAAGGCAAACCAAATAACTAATTGATGGGATCAAAGAGAGATGAACATCAAATCTCTCTTTAGCACCAAGTAAGCACACACCTACACACCGGCCGGTAGATAGACTGGTAGTGCAAGCATGCACGCACTAGCTCCCACAAGCTCAAACAAGACGGAGGCAGTAGTAGTAAAAAAACACCGACCTCTCACTCTCTCCCCCACACCACACACACGCACCGGCACAAGCAGTGATCGATCTATAATCAGCTGATCTCTGTGAAATGTAATCGTCTATCCTACCATTAGCCCCAAGCAGTAGCCAAACGGCCGGCGACGGGCGGCGGCGCTAGCTCACAGCCAGAGCGCGCCGGCCTCCTTGAGCAGGGGCACGAGGGTGCCGTTGATGTGCGCGGCCATGACGCGGTCCATGGCGCCGACGAGCTTGCCGCCGATGAAGACAACGGGCACGACCGGCACCGCTCCCCCGCCGGAGCCGAGGAGGGCGGCGAGGGCGCGCTCCAGCTCGAGGCCCCGCGGGTCGAGGTCCAGCTCGTGCACGGTGGGGTGCACGCCCATGCCGCAGAAGAGGCGCTTCACGGCGTGGCACATGCAGCAGCTGCTCACGCTGAACACCACCACGGCACTCTCCGAAGCCAGCCGCTCTACCCGCTCCGCCGCCGTCTCCGCGGCCACCGCCACCGGCATCGCCGGCATATACCACGCCTGCTCCGCTGCCGCACCGTACTGCATTTTCAAGATCGTTGGGAAACTAGCTACCTAGCTAGCAGCAAGGTGGTTAATGAGCCGACCGCTAACTAAGTAGCTAAGCGAGAGGTGGTTTGCGAGAGCTAACGAGAGCTGCTTAATTTAGGGCTGGCGAACTACAAGTCACACAGGAGGCGTACGTATATATAGAGGAGTGTCAGGGGTATTTCGGTACTTTTTTTTATGGCGGGCAAGGTGCGTCGCCATGGAAAGGAGAAGGGAATGCTTTCTTCTTTTTCAGAACGTAAAATGTATGTTTTCGATAGTACACAAGCTTATGAGACACATACGACTTTAGACCCTGCAGACCTCTTTTGATGCGTGCTTGTCGTACAAAAAGTATTATGGTATGTCTACTTACTGCAATGCTGCATGCGAGTCAAGCCTATTTGGCAATTAGAAACGTAATGTACTGTATAATATATACAGTATTATAATGCGGAACAAAAAGATGTTAATTAATAATCCCTCTGTTCCATTCTATAGTGACTATTATTTTTTGGCACGTAAATTAGCGCAAGAGTATTTTTTACTTGTAAGGGGGTTGTATTTAATGACGGAAATAGACCAGGGTTAAGATTTCACCTGCAGTTATGCATACATATATAAATAAAGCTCATATGTGTAACAAATAAAATAGAGATAAGGGATTTGTGAGTATCCTTGCCCCTAAAGGCAGAGGTGAAAAGAGCCTAATGGTCCAACCATTGTCCTCACAGCCGCAAGCAACAACAGTTTTTAAGTAAATACAGACCAAAACCTTAAGCTAGATGATTATGCTATGATCCCGAATGAATCACTAAACATGTACCGTTACTTTTCCCTTTCTATCACTGAGGTTTCGCGGTAGCACGGCGTTCTCCATTCATCCCACCTCTTCCCTTAATCGACTCGAATGATATGGGTACCTGCAGATCATCAAGACGAGGCAAAGAGACAAGTATACAAGATCGTAAAACTCCTATTCAATCCTTACACATAACATAAGATTAGATGCACATGAACGCTGCGAGGATTCACCCCCACCCGCAGCCCGTGAGGACTACTCACACATAATATCAAGATCAAATACAAAGATAGAAATCATTGTGCAAAATACTTAGATTGAAATCAAAATATTCTTACAATGGTCGTCAATTCTCAAGGAGATCTCTATTACAATGGTGATGGCTATGGCTATGGAGCAAATGGGAGATGAAATGGATGAACTATGGTGATGGATCTCCTTCGGTGTGTTGTAGATGGATCTGGTGGATGGCGGTTCTACTCTCTTTTTAGTGTCGGTCCCTTCACGACTTTTATAGTGTTTGACCTCGGGAACGGAGCCGCAGGTGGTACAGGTGGACGGTACGGGCGGGGCTTGCCCGTACTGATGCCCATTAAAGCCCCTGGAATCGCCTTTCCGAGTGTAGTCAACTTTACCATGCTCCTGACGCGATTTTCTTCAGTAATTGCAGTTCCATTTGCCATTACAACATGATATACTCCACAAAAACCAAAAATAGAAGAGATTGCACATATTTGCATTGGTTAGGCATTAGTGGAAAGTTGAGAGGTAAACTTAGTCAATTTCTTGACTTAGCTAGGGGTTTAAACGCGAGAAAATATGGTTCTAATAAATGGCCTTCCTAAGATTATTGGAGCTATAGGATCTTCAGTCATGTCCACGATAATAAGATCAATAAGAGCAGAACATCCTAGCTTTAATCTCTACTACTCCCTCTGTTCCATTCTATAGTGCCTATAGTTTTTTGGCACTGAAATTAGCGCAAGAGTATTTTTTACACAAGACCCCTCGCTGAACGATTTGAGATCAACGTAAAATTTAGGAAATCCATATCTTACTAACTTACCGTAACAAATTAGGGAGCTGAACTATTTGGGAGCTGCACGGGGAGGGGGTAATTGAAAAAAAGCTAAGCTACAACCTTATATTCTGAAACAAATACCAAAAATCTATAGGCACTATATAAAGGAACGGAGGGAGTACAATATTATCCTTTATGCCTACAACTTGTCTATATGTTGAATCAACTAAGTGCAGTCTTAGCTAAGTTATTCTAAATGGCCCCACTCCTAACTTATCAAATAAGGTCTTTGGAATTGTGGAGACGCTTGCACCAAGATCACAAAGTGCAGCCACCTCGTTTATTCCAAAATGGATTTTAATAGTGGGCTCAAATATATCATCAAGCTTAGGTGGAAGTTTTTCAGCTAGCTTCTTATATTGTTGTTCTAAATTGCGAACTTTGCATGCTACCTCATGTATAAATTGTCGGTACCTTTCACCATTACCTTCATCAACTCTGGGGTGTCTTACTATGATTGTCTTTATGAGGTCTTCTACGGAGTACTCAGGTGTTGGAGCATTGCTATAGTCCAGTTCTTCAAGTGCTTCACTCCTTTCAATCCTCATCATCTTGGGGCCTTCAACGGGGTTTCGTTCTGATTTACCTGCAAATCTTGCAAGAATAATAGTTTGGCTTTCAACTATATTCTCCAGTTGCGTCCCAACGTGTTGGAGATATGCCCAAGAGGCAATAATAAAAGTGGTTATTATATATCTTTATGTTTATGATAAATGTTTATATACCATGCTATAATTGTATTAACCGAAACATTGATACATGTGTGATATGTAAACAACAAAGAGTTCCTAGTATGCCTCTTAACTAGCTTGTTGATTAATGGATGATTAGTTTCATAATCATGAACATTGGATGTTATTAATAACAAGGTTATATCATTATATGAATGATGTAATGGACACACCCAATTAAGCGTAGCATAAGATCACGTCATTAAGTTATTTGCTATAAGCTTTCGATACATAGTTACCTAGTCCTTATGACCATGAGATCATGTAAACCACTTATACCGGAAAGGTACTTTGATTACATCAAACGCCACTGCGTAAATGGGTGGTTATAAAGGTGGGATTAAGTATCCGGAAAGTATGAGTTGAGGCATATGGATCAACACTGGGATTTGTCCATCCCGATGACGGATAGATATACTCTGGGCCCTCTCGGGGGAATGTCGTCTAATGTCTTGCAAGCATATGAATAAGTTCATAAGAGACCACATACCACGGTACGAGTAAAGAGTACTTGTCAGGAGACGAGGTTGAACAAGGTATAGAGTGATACCGATGATCAAACCTCGGACAAGTAAAATATCGTGTGACAAAGGGAATTGGTATCGTATGTGAATGGTTCATTCGATCACTGAAGTCATCGTTGAATATGTGGGAGCCATTATGGATCTCCAGATCCCGCTATTGGTTATTGGTCGGAGAGAGTACTCAACCATGTCCACATAGTTCGCGAACCGTAGGGTGACACACTTAAGGTTTGATGTTGAAATGGTAGAACTTGAATATGGAATGGAGTTCGAAATTTTGTTCGAAGTCCCGGATGGGATCCCGGACATCACGAGGAGTTCCGGAATGGTCCGGAGAATAATATTCATATATAGGAAGTCATTTTATAAGTTTTAAAATGATCCGGAAGATTTTATGGAAGGTTCTAGAAGGTTCTAGAAAAGTCCGGAAGAAATCAAATTGGAAGGCGGAGTCCCGAAGGGACTCCACCTCCCATGGCCGGCCAACCCTAGAGGGGGGAGTCCAAGGTGGACTCCACCAAGGGGGCCGGCCACCCCCCACATGGAAGGGGGGAATCCCACCTCAAGTGGGATTCCCACCTTGGGTAGGTTTCCCTACTACATGGAAGGTTTTGGGTTGGGGTCTTATTCGAAGACTTGTAGTCCAACACTTGGGGGTTCCACCTATATAAAGAGGGGCATAGGGGAGGGGGCCGGCCACCACATCAACACCACCATGGCCGCACCCCCTCAAGGCTGCCCTAGCCGGCGCCCCCTCTCCCAAACCCTAGCGGTTCCCTCCTACCTCTCTCTCCCACATAGCTTAGGCGAAGCTCTGTCGGAGATCTCCACCACCACCACCACCACGCCATCGTGCTGCCGGGATTCCGAGGAGGATCTACTACTTCCGCTGCCCGCTGGAACGGGGAGAAGGACGTCGTCTTCATCAACACTGAACGTGTGACCGAGTACGGAGGTGCTACCCGATTGTGGCACTGTGATCAAGATCTTCTATGCGCTTTTGCAAGCGGCAAGTGATCGTCTACCGCAGCAATAAGAGCCTACTCTTATAGGCTTTGGAAATCTTCAAGGGTGAGTCTCGATCATCCCCTCGTTGCTCCCGTCTTCTAGATTGCATCTTGGCTTGGATTGCGTTCTCGCGGTAGGAATTTTTTGTTTTCTATGCAACGAATCCCTACAGTGGTATCAGAGCCGTGTCTATGCATAGATGGTTGCACGAGTAGAACACAATGGTTTTGTGGGCGTTGATGCTTTTGTTGTCTTTAGTTTGAGTACTTTGCATCTTTGTGGAATAGTGGGATGAAGCGGCTCGGACTAACTTTACATGAACGCATTCATGAGACTTGTTCCTCGTTCGACATGCAACTTGTATTGCATAAGAGGCTTTGCGGGTGTCTGTCTCTCCTACTATAGTGAAGATTCAATTTACTCTTCTATTGACAACACTAGTATCACCGTTGTGGTTCATCTTCGTAGGTAGATTAGATCTCTCTCTCGAAAACCCTAAACCACGTAAAATATGCAAACCAAATTATAGACGTCTAACTTGTTTTTGCAGGGTTTGGTGATGTGATATGGCCATAATATGATGATGAATATGTATGAGATGATCATTATTGTATTGTGGCAATCGGCAGGAGCCTTATGGTTGTCTTTAAATTTCATGTTGAGTAGTATTTCAAAGTAGTTGTAATAGTTGCTACATGAGGTGAACAACCATGAAGACAGCGCCATGGACCTTGACGCTACGCCGACGATGATGAAGATCATGCCCGATGATGATGGAAATCATGTCCGTGCTTTGGAGATGAAGATCGAAGGCGCAAAGACTAAAGGGCCATATCATATCACATATGAATTGCATGTGATGTTAATCCTTTATGCATCTTATTTTGCTTAGAACGCGACGGTAGCATTATAAGATGATCCCTCACATTAATATCAAGATAATAAAGTGTTCTCCCCTCGTATGCACCGTTGTAACAGTTCGTCGTTTCGAAGCATCTCGTGATGATCGGATGTGATAGACTCAACTTTCACATACAACGGGTGTAAGCAATGTTGCACGCGCGGAATACTTGGGTTTGCTTGACGAGCCTAGCATGTACAGACATGGCCTCGGGACAATGGAAACCGAAAGGTTGAACACGAATCATATGGATGATATGATCAACATGTTGATGTTCACCATTGAAGCTACATCATCTCACGTGATGATCGGTTTTGGTGTAGTGGATGTGGATCGTGTACCACTTAACAACTATGAGGGATGTTGTATTAAGTGGGAGTTCATTAGTAATTAGATTAAAACATGAACTAATTATCATAAACATAGTCTGAGTAGTATTTTGAATTAATTTTGTAGTATTGGCATCCATTTTCTACCATGCGCTAGTCTTGTAATTGAGATAGAAATACTGTTAAAATCTGACAAGAAACTTTACGGATTGGTACCGTATTGTTAAAGAATCAAGAATTGATTAAGTCCCATTGCAAACTTTTAGTAAACCTCACATTGTTGATTCAAAGAGCTATGGTTTCAATTAGTACCTAAAGTTATCTTGTCTCCGTGAAACTTGAAGTTCAAATTTGTTTGAAAAGTAAGGAGCTGAAAATTTAGTTTTCAGAAATAATCAAGGTATGAGATATATGTGATATCTAAGACCTTATTGCAAGATGATAGAATATAATTTGGTGAGACTACATAAACTCATAAGTTTTATGGGAATGTATGAAGGTTGAAAACGCCAGGCGTCACAATCCTCCAACTATTGGGGCACTAATAATATTCGCATATCCATGAAGTAATCGTCCTTAGTATGCACCGTTGCTAAGACTCGTCGTTTCGAAGCATCACGTAATGATCGGGTGTGATAGATTCTACGTGTGCATACAACGGGTGCAAGCCAGATTTGCACATGCGAATACCAAGGTTAAAGATTTACGAGCCTAGCATGTACAGACATGGTCTCGGAAAGTCATCATGATATGATGGATAAAATTATGAGTGAAATTGTTCATCATATTACAAAGATACTAATAGTGAAATCTGAAACACTTGTCATATGATGATCAACTTAAAAGTAAGAACCTCAAGGTTATTGGTATTTGACCAACAAACCTAGAAGTTAATAATGTTAAAGTGTTTTTCTAAATAATGAGGAAAGCTAAAAGAGAAACTGCAAAAGATATTTTGGCAGAAAGAAAAGAAAAGACTAGAAAGTCTAGCTCAGGTGTATATAAATGATATACATGTTATGATTGTATTCCTAGTTAAGTCACACTATGAAATTCTTGGGTATTAGTACTATATTGGTTGGTATGAAGTGTCATACAAAACAACGCAATACAAGAATACAATGGCCTAAGTGACTGACAAGGAATATGATAGGAATGCACGTCTGGAACAAAATAAAATGTTATTGTGTTCGTCGTTAGCATTCTATCTAGTCCTTAGAATTTATAATAAAGAACTTAATAATTGTTATTTTGCTCTGGTCAAATGAAAACAATGAGTTGTTCAAATTATGACATTACTCCATGTACGATGGATAAGTTATTATAAATCTTAATGGTGAAACACACATACATAACACTGACGCTAAAATGCCATAAGGCAAATGATTTGAATTCCACTTATTTGTGGAACCACCATTTAGGTCATGTTAGAAAAGAACGCATGAAGGAACTCCATGCAAATGGATTTTTGGAGTCATTTGATTTTTGAATCGTTTGGCACTTGCAAATCTTTTCTAAAGAGAATGACTAAAATACCGTTCATAGGCCAAGAGTTGAACGAGCAACTAAATTAGTGGAAAAATACATGATGATGGATGTGGTTCACTGGACATAGTTGTGTGCGGGAGATTCTTCTACTTCATGAAAACTTCCAACAATGAATTGAGTATATGTGGATATATTCGATAAGGAAGAAGTCTGAAACATTTGAATAGATTCAAATAAATTTCAGCATGAAGTAGAAATCATCGTAATAGAAAAGTCAAATATCTATGATTGGATCATGGTGGAAATATTTGAATTACGAGTTTTAGCAAACATCAAAGAGAGTCATGAAATTGTTCTACAACTCACATTTCTTGGAGTATCATAATGATAATATAGTATCTGAGAGATGTATCCAAATCTTGTTGGATTAATGATGAGATACAATATTATGACGCCATTATATTTTTGTGGATTATGCTTTAGTGACTACCGCTTTTACACTGAATAGAGCATCATCATGATCCGTTGAAATGACACCATACAAGTTATGGTATGGGTATAAACCCTAATAGTCTTTTCTTCAAATTTTGGTCTAAGAGTTTACAATCAAAATCGGATGAATGTCTTTGTTGGTTATCCCAGAGATTTGATTGGGAATTCTTCCCATGAAACAAAGACAAAAGTGTTTGTCAATGTTTCTTATTTCCGAGAAATTGTTTCTAGTGAAGTATTTGAGTGGGAGGACAATAGAATTTGATAAGGTTTATGAACCTGAGCATAATGATCAGAGTAGCGCAGCATCGGAATTGGTTTCGGAAGCGGCCACGACGATCATGGCTCCCATGACTACAAAGTGTTTTAGCCATGGAGATCGAAGTACATATTGAACCTTGTAGGTATGGTTTACTTTATGATCAAATAAATGATTTGTGGACAAAGGATTGATTTTGAACAATGATAAACCAACTACAAACAAAGAAGTTATGATGGGCCCTGACTCCGTTAAAATGGCTATACGTCATGAAATCCAAGATAGATGAATACTTTTTGAAAGTAAATGGATCTATAAAATTGATAGACTTGGATGGAATATCCTTGAAGAAGCTTGACTTGTCGAAAAGTTGTTTACGACAAAGTTCAAAGAGTTGACTACGATAAGATTAGATCTTCCATAGCAATGTTTATAGTCTATATGGATTATTCTAGTAATCACTACATATTTCTTTTATGAGATATGCTAGTAGGATGGCAAAATACACTACTTAACAGAAGTGTATATTAAAGGTGTATACAAGATACAACCAATTGTTTTGCTGGTCTGTGGAATACTAGATAGGTATACGAACTTCAATTGAATGAAGTGAGTATCACGGAGTTGGAATCTTCACCAGATGAAATAGTCAAAAAGTTTTTTGATTTCATCAGAAACGATGAAGAGGCTTGCATTTGCAAGAAATTAAGTGGGAGCGCTGAGACATATTTATAATACTTTATGTAGATGACATATAGTTGGTTATAAATGATGAAAATTATATACTTGATTAAAAAGGTTTCATTGAGAAATTAACTTCAATGAAAGGATATGGACTGAAACAAATTTAGTGTCAAGATCTATGAAGATAGATTGAAACACATAATAAGTTTAAGTCAAAGTACATAGAATGGATATTGAAGTAGTTCAATATAGAAATATTAAGAAAATGTTCTTGTCATGTGAAGTTTTAACAAGACTTGAGTGTATCTGACACTCAATGAGTAAAAACACATGAGTGATTATAGATCACAAATAATATGTACACAATCAGATGTCATGTGCTCTTAAAAATGTTATGAGCATGTACCAGAATGATTCATGTGATGATCATTGAAAAACAGTAAGAATATTCTTGAGTATTTAAGAAGAATCAAGGATATATATATATAGTTTTTGTATGGATAAATAACAAACAAATCGCTGTAAGGTGTTGCATCGATATTTGTTTTATCACATATGAAAATAAAATTTCAATCTCAAATTAGACTAAGTGTTGTTTAAAAGGTAGCACAATGAGCTAGAAGTTGTCTATGCTAGATTTAGAAGAGTTCTAAATATTGTGACGGATTCTACAAAAGAAGGCAGAGTATGTCATTGTTTTGACAATGACAAAAGATGTTAAAGTCAAGAGGTTCTTTGAGAACTTGGTGTAGTTCCAACAGAGTCAGAACTTTGAAAGCTATATTGTGTGTGACAATATTAGTGACATATTTCAGACCACGGAATTAAGGTTCCACCAGAAGACCAAACATATTTGATGCCGACTCATTTGGAAATGAGTGATGTGTTGAGACGCAAATGAATTGCAAAATAAATACGTTTCTGAGCATGTCAGATCCATTGACTAAAACCTCTCCCGTGAGCAATACATGATAAAGCACCGGAAGGCCAAGGTGTTATATCTTTACAAATGTAAACTAGATTATTGACTCTAGTGCAAGTGGGAGACTGTTGGAGATATGCCCAAGAGGCAATAATAAAAGTGGTTATTATATATCTTTATGTTTATGATAAATGTTTATATACCATGCTATAATTGTATTAACCGAAACATTGATACATGTGTGATATGTAAACAACAAAGAGTCCCTAGTATGCCTCTTAACTAGCTTGTTGATTAATGGATGATTAGTTTCATAATCATGAACATTGGATGTTATTAATAACAAGGTTATATCATTATATGAATGATGTAATGGACACACCCAATTAAGCGTAGCATAAGATCACGTCATTAAGTTATTTGCTGTAAGCTTTCGATACATAGTTACCTAGTCCTTATGACCATGAGATCATGTAAATCACTTATACCGGAAAGGTACTTTGATTACATCAAACGCCACTGCGTAAATGGGTGGTTATAAAGGTGGGATTAAGTATCCGGAAAGTATGAGTTGAGGCATATGGATCAACAGTGGGATTTGTCCATCCCGATGACGGATAGATATACTATGGGCCCTCTCGATGGAATGTCGTCTAATGTCTTGCAAGCATATGAATAAGTTCATAAGAGACCACATACCACGGTACGAGTAAAGAGTACTTGTCAGGAGACGAGGTTGAACAAGGTATAGAGTGATACCGATGATCAAACCTCGGACAAGTAAAATATCGTGTGACAAAGGGAATTGGTATTGTATGTGAATGGTTCATTCGATCACTGAAGTCATCGTTGAATATGTGGGAGCCATTATGGATCTCCAGATCCCGCTATTGGTTATTGGTCGGAGAGAGTACTCAACCATGTCCACATAGTTCGCGAACCGTAGGGTGACACACTTAAGGTTTGATGTTGAAATGGTAGAACTTGAATATGGAATGGAGTTCGAAGTTTTGTTCGAAGTCCTGGATGGGATCCCGGACATCACAAGGAGTTCCGGAATGGTCCGGAGAATAAGATTCATATATAGGAAGTCATTTTATAAGTTTTAAAATGATCCGGAAGATTTTATGGAAGGTTCTAGAAAAGTCCGGAAGAAATCAAATTGGAAGGCGGAGTCCCGAAGGGACTCCACCTCCCATGGCCGGCCAACCCTAGAGGGGGGAGTCCAAGGTGGACTCCACCAAGGGGGCCGGCCACCCCACCACATGGAAGGGGGGGAATCCCACCTCAAGTAGGATTCCCACCTTGGGTAGGTTTCCCTACTACATGGAAGGTTTTGGGTTGGGGTCTTATTCGAAGACTTGTAGTCCAACACTTGGGGGTTCCACCTATATAAAGAGGGGCATAGGGGAGGGGGCCGGCCACCACATCAACACCACCATGGCCGCACCCCCTCAAGGCTGCCCTAGCCGGCGCCCCCTCTCCCAAACCCTAGCGGTTCCCTCCTACCTCTCTCTCCCACATAGCTTAGGCGAAGCTCTGTCGGAGATCTCCACCACCACCGCTGATACGCGTACAGCACACGACCGTTGGTAACCCCAAGAGGAAGGTGTGATGCGTACAGCGGCAAGTTTTCCCTCAGTATGAAACCAAGGTTTATCGAACCAGTAGGAGCCAAGAAGCACGTTGAAGGTTGATGGCAGCGAGATGTAGTGCGGCGCAACACCAGGGATTCCGGTGCCAACGTGGAACCTGCACAACACAACCAAAGTACTTTGCCCCAACGAAACAGTGAGGTTGTCAATCTCACCGGCTTGCTGTAACAAAGGATTAGACGTATAGTGTGGATGATGATTGTTTGCAGAGAACAGTAGAACAATTGCAGTAGATTGTATTTCAGATGTAAAGAATGGACCGGGGTCCACAGTTCACTAGAGGTGTCTCTCCCATAAGATAAATAGCATGTTGGGTGAAGAAATTACAGTTGGGCAATTGACAAATAGAGAGGGCATGACCATGCACATACATGATATGATGAGTATTGTGAGATTTAATTGGGCATTACGACAAAGTACATAGACCGCTATCCAGCATGCATCTATGCCTAAAAAGTCCACCTTCAGGTTATCATTCAAACCCCTTCCAGTATTAAGTTGCTAACAACAGCCAATTGCATTAAGTATGGTGCGTAATGTAATCAATAACTACATCCTCGAACATAGCATCAATGTTTTATCCCTAGTGACAACAGTACATCCATAACCTTAGAGGTTTCTGTCACTCCCCCAGATTCACGGAGACATGAACCCACTATTGAGCATAAATACCCCCTCTTGGAGTTACTAGCAAAAACTTGGCCAGAGCCTCTACTAATAACGGAGAGCATGCAAGATCATAAACAACACATAGATATAAATTGATAATCAACATAACATAGTATTCTCTATTCATCGGATCCCAACAAACACAACATATAGCATTACAGATAGATGATCTTGATCATGTTCGGCAGCTCACAAGATCCGACAATGAAGCACATAAGGAGAAGACAACCATCTAGCTACTGCTATGGACCCATAGTCCAGGGGTAGACTACTCACTCATCACTCCGGAGGCGACCATGGCGGTGTAGAGTCCTCCGGGAGATGAATCCCCTCTCCGGCAGGGTGCCGGAGGCGATCTCCTGAATCCCCCGAGATGGGATTGGCGGCGGCGGCGTCTCTGGAAGGTTTTCCGTATCGTGGCTCTCGGTACTGGGGGTTTCGCGACGAAGGCTATTTGTAGGCGGAAGGGCAGGTCAAGGGGCGTCACGAGGGGCCCACACCATAGGGTGGCACGGCCAGGGCTTGGGCCACGCCGCCCTATCATCTGGCCGCCTCGTGGCCCCACTTCGTTAGCTCTCCGGTCTTCTGGAAGCTTCGTGTGAAAATAGGCCCCTGGGCGTTGATTTCGTCCAATTCCGAGAATATTTTCTTACTAGAATTTCTGAAACCAAAAACAGCAGAAAACAAAGAATCGGCTCTTCGGCATCTCGTTAATAGGTTAGTTCCAGAAAATGCATAAATATGACATAAAGTATGCGTAAAACATGTAGATATCATCAATAATGTGGCATGGAACATAAGAAATTATCGATACGTCGGAGACGTATCAGCATCCCCAAGCTTAGTTTCTGCTCGTCCCGAGCAGGTAAACGATAACAAAGATAATTTCTGGAGTGACATGCCATCATAACCTTGATCATACTATTGTAAGCATATGTAATGAATGCAGCGATCAAAACAATGTAAATGACATGAGTAAACAACTGAATCATATAGCAAAGACTTTTCATGAATAGTACTTCAAGACAAGCATCAATAAGTCTTGCATAAGAGTTAACTCATAAAGCAATAATTCAAAGTAAAGGCATTGAAGCAACACAAAGGAAGATGAAGTTTCAGCGGTTGCTTTCAACTTATAACATGTATATCTCATGGATATTGTCACTGTAAAGTAATATAACAAGTGCAATATGCAAGTATGTAGGAATCAATGCACAGTTCACACAAGTGTTTGCTTCTTGAGGTGGAGAGAGATAGGTGAACTGACTCAACAATAAAAGTAAAAGAAAGGTCCTTCAAAGAGGAAAGCATCGATTGCTATATTTGTGCTAGAGCTTTGGTTTTGAAAACAAGAAACAATTTTGTCAATGGTAGTAATAAAGCATATGTGTTATGTAAATTATATCTTACAAGTTGCAAGCCTCATGCATAGTATACTAATAGTGCCCGCACCTTGTCCTAATTAGCTTGGATTACCGGGATTATCGCAATGCACATGTTTTAACCAAGTGTCACAAAGGGGTACCTCTATGCCGCCTGTACAAAGGTCTAAGGAGAAAGCTCACATTGGATTTCTCGCTATTGATTATTCTCAACTTAGACATCCATACCGGGACAACATAGAAAACAGATGATGGACTCCTCATTTATGCATAAGCATGTAGCAACAATTAATTTTCTCATATGAGATTGAGGATATTTGTCCAAAACTGAAACTTCCACCATGATTCATGGTTTTAGTTAGCGGCCCAATGTCCTTCTCTAACAATATGCATGCTCTAACCATTAAGTGGTAAATCGCCCATACTTCAGACAAGACGGACATGCATAGCAACTCACATGATATTCAACAAAGAGTAGTTGATGGCGTCCCCAGGAACATGGTTATCGCACAACAAACAACTTAATAAGAGATAAAGTGCATAAGTACATATTCAATACCACAATAGTTTTTAAGCTATTTGTCCCATGAGCTATATATTGTAATGGTAGAGGATAGAAATTTAAAGGTAGCACTCAAGCAATTTACTTTGAAATGGCGGAGAAATACCATGTAGTAGGTAGGTATGGTGGACACAAATGGTATAGTGGTTGGCTCAAGGATTTGGATGCATGAGAAGTATTCCCTCTCGATACAAGGTTTAGGCTAGCAAGGCTATTTGAAACAAACACAAGGATGAAGCGGTGCAGAAAAACTCACATAAAAGATATATTGTAAACATTATAAGACTCTACACCATCTTCCTTGTTGTTCAAACTCAATACTAGAAATTATCTAGACCTTAGAGAGACCAAATATGCAAACCAAATTTTAGCATGCTCTATGTATTTCTTCATTAATAGGTGCAAAGTATATGATGCAAGAGCTTAAACATGAGCACAATAATTGCCAAGTATCACATTATCCAATACATTTTACCAATTACTACATGTATCATTTTCCGTTTCCAACCATATAACAATTTAACGAAGAAGATTCAACCTTCGCCATGAATATTATGAGTAAAGCCTAAGGACATATTTGTCCATATGCAACAGTGGAGCGTGTCTCTCTCCTACACAATGAATGCTAGGATCCATTTTATTCAAACAAAACAAAAAACAAAAACAAACCGACGCTCCAAGCAAAGCACATAAGATGTGATGGAATAAAAATATAGTTTCAGGGGAGGAACCTGATAATGTTGTCGATGAAGAAGGGGATGCCTTGGGCATCCCCAAGCTTAGACGCTTGAGTCTTCTTGATATATGCAGGGGTGAACCACCGGGGCATCCCCAAGCTTAGAGCTTTCACTCTCCTTGATCATGTTGTATCATCTCCCTCTCTTGATCCTTGAAAACTTCCTCCACACCAAACTCAAAACAACTCATTAGAGGGTTAGTGCACAATCAAAATATACATTTTCAGAGGTGACATAATCATTATTAACACTTCTGGACATTGCACAAAGCTACTGAAAGTTAATGGAATCGAAATATTCATCGAACATATCAAAACGGGCAATGCGAAATAAAAGGCAGAATCTGTCAAAACAGAACAGTTCGTAAAGACGAATTTAATTGAGGCACCAGACTTGCTCAAATGAAAATGCTCAAATTGAATGAAAGTTGCGCACATATCTGGGGATCACTCACGTAAATTAGCATAATTTTCTGAGTTACCTACAGAGAATTAGGCCCAGATTCGTGACAGCAAAGAAATCTGTTTCTGCGCAGTAATCCAAATCTAGTATGAACCTTACTATCAACGACTTTACTTGGCACAACAATGCACAAAACTAAGATAAGGAGAGGTTTCTACAGTAGTAAACAACTTCCAAGACACAAATATAAAATAAAATTACTGTAGTAAAAACATGGGTTGTCTCCCATAAGCGCTTTTCTTTAACGCCTTTCAGCTAGGCGCAGAAAGTGTATATCAAGTATTATCGAAAAATGGTGCATCTACAGCGGGGTGTGGAGTTTTCTCAACTATGCATTTTATCTTTTCTATGTGAGTTTCAGAGGCTCCCTTTTCATTATTCTTAGGTTTGCTATCCTCGTCAAACAAATTTTCAGGTACAAGCCAACCATAGTTACTTTCTAGAGCGTCACTCATTCCTAGGAGCTTACAAGGTATTGTTGTCTTAATCTTCCCACCATTATTAATATTATTAGTGTACCTTACTCTCTCCATGTCCATCTTTTCAAGGATACTAACAAAATTGGTATAAGAACCAAGCATCTTATATTTAATAAAGACTTTTCTAGCCTCTCGCTACACCACCAAATTCTTTAAGACGGTTTCTAAAACAAAATCTTTATTTTCCCCTTCTTCCATATCACAGAGTGTAAGAAACATGTGTTGGATTATAGGATTGAGATTAACAAATTTAGTTTCCAACATGCGAACTAAAGAAGCAGCAGCAATTTCATAAGTAGGAGCAAGTTCCGCCAAATGTCTATCTTCAAAATCTTCAACGGTACTAACATGATTGAAAAATTCTTCTATATTATTTCACCCAATTATAGACCCACGTCCTACCGGTATGTTTTTTAGGGTGAACTTAGGAGGAAACATGATGAAATAAACCTAAGCAAATGCAAGTAACTAATTTTTTTGTGTTTTTGATATAGAGTGCAAGACAGTAAATAAAGTAAAACTAGCAACTAATTTTTTTGTATTTTGATTTAGTGCAGCAAATAAAGTAGTAAATAAAATAAAGCAAGACAAAAACAAAGTAAAGAGATTGCGATGTGGAGACTCCCCTTGCAGCGTGTCTTGATCTCCCGGGCAACGGCGCCAGAAAACAGTCTTGATACGCGTACAGCACGCGACCGTTGGGAACCCCAAGAGGAAGGTGTGATGCGTACAGCGGCAAGTTTTCCCTCAGTATGAAATCAAGGTTTATCGAACCAGTAGGAGCCAAGAAGCACGTTGAAGGTTGATGGCAGTGAGATGTAGTGCGGCGCAACACCAGGGATTCCGGTGCCAACGTGGAACCTGCACAACACAACCAAAGTACTTTGCCACAACGAAACAGTGAGGTTGTCAATCTCACCGGCTTGCTGTAACAAAGGATTAGACGTATAGTGTGGATGATGATTGTTTGCAGAGAACAGTAGAACAATTGCAGTAGATTGTATTTCAGATGTAAAGAATGGACCGGGGTCCACAGTTCACTAGAGGTGTCTCTCCCATAAGATAAATAGCATGTTGGGTGAACAAATTACAGTTGGGCAATTGACAAATAGAGAGGGCATGACCATGCACATACATGATATGATGAGTATTGTGAGATTTAATTGGGCATTATGACAAAGTACATAGACCGCTATCCAGCATGCATCTATGCCTAAAAAGTCCACCTTCAGGTTATCATCCGAACCCCTTCCAGTATTAAGTTGCTAACAACAGACAATTGCATTAAGTATGGTGCGTAATGTAATCAATAACTACATCCTCGGACATAGCATCAATGTTTTATCCCTAGTGGCAACAGTACATCCATAACCTTAGAGGTTTCTGTCACTCCCAGTTCACGGAGACATGAACCCACTATCGAGCATAAATACCCCCTCTTGGAGTTACTAGCAAAAACTTGGCCAGAGCCTCTACTAATAACGGAGAGCATGCAAGATCATAAACAACACATAGATATAAATTGATAATCAACATAACATAGTATTCTCTATTCATCGGATCCCAACAAACACAACATATAGCATTACAGATAGATGATCTTGATCATGTTCGGCAGCTCACAAGATCCGACAATGAAGCACATAAGGAGAAGACAACCATCTAGCTACTGCTATGGACCCATAGTCCAGGGGTAGACTACTCACTCATCACTCCGGAGGCGACCATGGCGGTGTAGAGTCCTCCGGGAGATGAATCCCCTCTCCGGCAGGGTGCCGGAGGCGATCTCCTGAATCCCCCGAGATGGGATTGGCGGCGGCGGTGTCTCTGGAAGGTTTTCTGTATCGTGGCTCTCGGTACTGAAGGTTTCACGATGAAAGCTATTTGTAGGCGGAAGGGCAGGTCAAGGGGCGTCACGAGGGGCCCACACCATAGGGTGGCGCGGCCAGGGCTTGGGCCGCGCCGCCCTATCATCTGGCCGCCTCGTGGCCCCACTTCGTTAGCTCTCCGGTCTTCTGGAAGCTTCGTGTGAAAATAGGCCCCTGGGCGTTGATTTCGTCCAATTCCGAGAATATTTCCTTACTAGGATTTCTGAAACCAAAAACAGCAGAAAACAACAACTGGCTCTTCGGCATCTCGTTAATAGGTTAGTTCCAGAAAATGCATAAATATGACATAAAGTATGCATAAAACATGTAGATATCATCAATAATGTGGCATGGAACATAAGAAATTATCGATACGTCGGAGACGTATCAACCGCCACCACGCCATCGTGCTGCCGGGATTCCGAGGAGGATCTACTACTTCCGCTGCCCGCTGGAACGGGGAGAATGACGTCGTCTTCATCAACACCGAACGTGTGACCGAGTACGGAGGTGCTGCCCGATTGTGGCACCGTGATCAAGATCTTCTACGCGCTTTTGCAAGCGGCAAGTGATCGTCTACCACAGCAATAAGAGCCTACTCTTATAGGCTTTGGAAATCTTCAAGGGTGAGTCTTGATCATCCCCTCGTTGCTCCCGTCTTCTAGATTGCATCTTGGCTTGGATTGCGTTCTCGCGGTAGGAAAATTTTTGTTTTCTATGCAACGAATCCCTACACAACGGTATTCTTCCTTTCCTATAGAACTTGAACATCATTCTTAAGAGAAACAGATTTGTTAGATAAATTGCCTAACATAGTGCTATGATTTCCAGTGAGCTTTATAAGGGTACTATTTTGTTCAGCTTGAGCATGCATAAATTCTTGAAAGTACTTTCAATTGAAGTATTACCATTGCTTTCTCCATTACCGTTGGTGAAGTTATTATTAGGAACTCCTGCATTATTATTATATTGTCTAGGAAAATTAGAGCCATAGTGTTGACTCTTCCATGCAGGTTTATAAGGATTTCTCGCTATAGAGTTTATTTCCTCAACTTTAGTATTGGTGATGGCATTAACTTGGACAATTTCCTTACCTTGAGAATATTGAAAAGCTCATCTACCTTTGAAGTAAGTTCTTCATTGTTATCTTCGGTGATTGCATTCACCTTTCTTGAGGAGGATCTATCTACATGCCATTGGGCATGGTCGTTTTGCATATCATCGAGAAGCCTTCTTGCCAATTCAACTGGCTTGCTCATGAATGTTCCTCCTGCTGCAGTATCAAGCATAGACTTTGACATTGGGTTAAGAGCATTATAAAATAAATGTAGAATTAACCAATCCTCCATTCCATGACTTGGACAGTTCATGGTGGCCTCCTTCATCCTTTCCCATGCAAGCTCTAGTGGCTCTTGGTCTTCTTGTCTAAAACTTGTAATTGCATAGTCTTTGGTGGTGGGAAAAACTTAGTCATAAATATATTAGTGCATTCATCCCATGAAGTTATACTACCCTTAGGCAAAGCTAGTAACCAGTCCTTTGATTTTCCTCTTAATGAAAAGGGAAACAAGCAAAATTTAATAGAATTTGGATCAACATCTTTAATGCACATCATATCACATATTTCAGTGAATGTTTTTATGTGCATACTTGAATCCTCAGCGGCTGAGCCTCAAAATTGGTTCTTCGGAACCAAACTTAAAAAGTTAGGCTTAATTTCATAGTTCTCCGCTTCAACAGCGGATTGAGTTATGGGTGCACGAATAAAATCATCATCGGGAATAGCATATTCCACAAGCTTCTTTTCTGCCATAGTGTTTATCTTTTTGGGTTTTTCTTCTATGATTGAAAAAGAACAAGTAACTATTTTTTTTGGGGTTTTCAAGTAAAACAGTAAACTAATAACATTAAATAAAAAAATTAAACTACAAATAAGACAACTAACAAGGTCTCTAGTAACCTTACCGGAATAGCAAAATTGCTTCCCCGACAACGGCGCTAGAAAAAGGGTTGGTACCTTCGATCTGGATTACGGATTGTAGTATGATAAGCTTTTTCCCTTTAAGACCTAGGTTTAATCGAACCTTGGGAAGCACTGCTAAATGGTTTTGAAGGAAACGTCTACAAAACTTTCTAATGTATTTTATTTTCAGTTTACCGGACCTATCTAGTTTAATTTTAAGGGGGTTGTGTTCAATGATGGAAATAGGCTAGGGTTAAGGTTTCACCTGCAGCTATGCATACATATATAAATAAAGCTCATATGTGTAACGAATAAAATAGAGATATTTGTGAGTAGCAAATCCGTAAATACCCTTGCCCTAAAGCCAGAGGTGAAAAGAGCCTAATTGGTCCAACCATTGTCCTCACAGCTGCAATTAACAACAGTTTTTAAGTAAATACAGGCCAAAGCATTAAGCTAGATGAGTATGCTATGATCCCGATTGAATCACTAAACATGTACCGTTACTTTCCCCTTTTTGTCACCGAGGTTTAGCGGTAGCATGCCGTTCTTCACTCATCCCACCTCTTCCGTTGATCGAGTCGAATGATATGGGTACCTGCAGATCATCAAGATGAGGCAAAGAGACAAGGATACAAGATCGCAAAACTCCTATTCATTCCTTACACATAACATAAGATTAGATGCACATGAACGCTGCGAGGATTCACCCCAACCCGCAGCCCGTGAGGACTACTCACACATAATATCAAGATCAAATACAAAGATAGAAATCATTGTGCGAAATACTTAGATTGAAATCATAATATTCTTACAATGGTCATCATTTCTCAAGGAGATCTCTGTTACAATGGTGATGGCTATGTCTATGGAGGAGATGAGAGATGGAATGGATGAACTATGGTGATGGATCTCCTTCGGTGTGCTGCAGATGGATATGGTGGATGGCGGCTCTATTTAGCGACGAATGGCTCTCTTTTTAGCATCGGTCCCTTCACGACTTTTATAGTGTTTGACCTCGAGAATGCAGCCGCAAGTGGTATGGGCGGACGATACGAGCGGGACTTGCCCGTACCGATGCCCGTTAAGCTCTTGGAACCGCCTTTCCAAACGTAGTCCACTTTGCCATGCTCCTGACGCGATTTTCCTCAGTAATTGCATGTCCATTTGCCATTATAACGTGATATCCTGCACATCATCCAAAATATATAAGATATTGCACATCTTTGCATTGATTAGGCATTAGTGATAAGTTGAGAGGTAAACTTAGTCAATTTTTTTACTTGGCTAGGGATTTAAACACGAGAAAATATGGTGTATTTTACAACCTTCTACAACCATCAGCTAGCTATCTGTGGTAGTGATTCCTGCCGTTGTGCAACCCTTCGCCGGAAGATAAGGTCACCACGACAACCACTACATCCTCCTACCCTAATTCCCCACTCCAGTTCGCCTCGTCCCTCCTACTTTTAATACTAGGTATATGGATTTAATAAATTTAACTATAACAAGTTTATGGAAACATTTAGGGCATGTTTGATTCAAAGTATTTTTAAAGCACGAGAATATATAAAACGCAGGAACATCATGTCATGGCATGTGAAATCCTATAGAATTAAAAACGCATGAATTAGTTGAAGAAGTCGCTTGATTGGACCACGAGAAAAACACATGAAATTTTATGCAGATTGAGTACATGTCATTGTTGTAGACACATAGGAAATTTTCCAAGAGGTCTAACCTATTGCTAGAATTCCTATTGATTGTAGTATAGGAAAGCAATCCATAGAAATTTTGGAGTGTTCTGTCCTTTCAATCAAATGGCCTCTATAGAAAACTTTTCTGTGGATATGGATCCTACAAAATTCCTTTGGAAATTATTTGAATCAAATAGACCTAAACTCATACTTTTGGTATATAAAGAGTACAAGTCTCCTTTAAATATGGTACCCAAACATATAATGAAAGTTGATTTTGGCACATAATATGGAGTCTCTAAAAAGTTAGAGTTAGGAGAGAAACATCCTAATTTGTTAATTTAGGAATGTTAAATAAAATAATTTTTAAAATGAATCTTATTCTTTTCCCATGAATAACATTGAATTTCTGAAGGAGATAAACATTTTTAGGATTTGTTTATCTGTTTTCTAACCTCGCTCAAACCATTAGCGAGTAGTGAATTAACATGATTATCCAAATATTTTTAATATTTATATGGAAATATTTTATAGAAATACAAAGTACTTATGTTCCATTTTCGTTGTATCCATTTAGGTTTTAGCCTTTCCTAATATTTTTTCACCACGTGTTAGTTTTTAAAAGAGAGGAAATAAAATGGAATTTTGAAATATAATAAGGAAAATAAAACTATTTTATTTTTTCCCCTTTAAGTACTTTAGTACTTACCACATTTTTTGGAATTAACTAAACCCCAAAAAATATTTTTAGGGATTTACTAATGACTTACTGTTTTATTGGAAAGGTAAATAGAATTTACAAAACTATGATTTGATGGGAATATTTTATTAATAACGATATAATTATGTTATTTCATAGGGTTTATTTAAAATTATGAATTTTCTTGAAAATTGTAAGAGACAAAATCTGTTAGAGTGATCAAGATTATAGACCTTAATGGAGCCAACTTGTGTGAGGAGATGGACTCCCTACCAAGGTTGATTATAACATATTAACATCATTATTTCACTTGTTTGTCTACCTCAACAACCCCAATATTCTACCATGAAAGCATGTTATTAGCTCCATTTCCACTTAAAAGAATTGAGTATTTTACAAGCTTTGTACAAAATTGTGATATAGTTAAGACACCCAATTCTACAAGGTCAATTTTGTTGGTACATTTCAATTCAATTTTGGATGTTGAATTAATACTCGAGATGATCATATCCTTGCCATTCTTTATCCCAATCAACCCATTATTCTAGCAGATTTCCTAGAATTATTTATAAACATTACTATTTTGCAATATTTGATTTTCTATTTTGTTCTTAACTTCGAATATGGATATTATTCCATCGTACTTCTTTTCATGTACTGGTTACATGGATTACGAGGACTCTGAGTTTATCGGTCGAAATGTATCCGCATCAACACAAGGGTAATATATACTTTTCGTCATGCTAAACATATTATTTCATAGTTACTACTTTTGTTTAATAACTTATGCGTGATTAAATTTTAATTCAATTGATTTAACTTCATGTTTTAAATTCACAACTATGAACTGCATACTCATGTTGCTCAAAACTATGAACCATATTTCTTGTCACCCTAAGAAAAATATGCTAGTATAAGCTAGTAACATTTTATTTGAACATTGAAATTGCTTAACCTTGCGTGGTTAAAGAAAGTTTTTACCCATGGGAGAGTTCAACACAGATTATGGTATATGCTTTATTTACTTTCATCATGATGACAAATAAAATTATTTTACAAAAAACAATTTTTTACTTAGACAAACATGTATAAAGATACTTACAAGTGCTCTTTTGTAGCCATATGTGTACTAGAAAACCTATAAGTGTTTTCTTGTAGTCCAATATTGATGGGCCGGGATTTGCAATAGGCACCTGAAAGCATTGCAGGTTATCCATATAGTGTAATACTAATTAATTATTAATTAGTTTTGACACCATCATGGACAAAACTTTATAAGAAACTTGGGGAGCCTCCTTCTCTCATTTTTCAATATTTCTTTTAACAAAAACCTCTATTGTCCTACGTAGCTCTTTCCCAAGTAGGGACACACTTCTCAATAATGCTCTGAAAGATAGAGGTATGTTGGATTCATCTCAGAAATGAGGTTCATGTCAAGTCAAGGCGAAAAAGTAGTTTTCAGGGAAACTCCCATGATAGTGCACAACTCTCATGTCTAAAAGCTAAGTTATTTGGTGGAGAAGTGTCGTTGTAGCCCAACAAACTTGACTAGCAAGTAATCTTGAAAACTAAGAACGAAAGTGAAATTTTAGAATATACGTTAGTATTTGAAAAGATAAAAACTTGCTTCACCTCAAACTAAACCACTTAAGACAATCCTTTATCTCACACCTAAGGACTAAGTGCAAAACAATATGGATAGCTAGTTTGGTTCGGCGTGGGATTATGGACTGTAGATTTATTTCTCAATTCTAGAAGGGTCAAACTGCCAAAACAGTGATACGCAAGAAAAAAATGTTCCTCCCTTTTACATTTGGTATAAGTTTACGGTAATAGAAACATTCAAATTTTACTTTATGTGGATAAAGTGTACAAGTCTACTTTAAATATGGTATCTTAAGAGATAACCAAAATTGATTTTTTTACATACTTTGCGCCTCTAAAATTTTAAAGTTAGGAATGAAACATCCCAAAAAAAATTACATAGGAATACTAAATAAAATTATTTTAAAGAATATTATGGTTTTACCATTGACAACATTGATGTTTTTTGAAGGAAATAAATATTTTCAGGACTTGTTTATCTTTATCCTAACCTTGTTTAAAATCTACGAGTGTATTAACATGACTATCCAAAAAATTGTATGAAAATATTTAGAGAAATACAAAGTGTTTATGTTGCATTTTATTTGTATACATTTGGGCTTTTTGGCCTTTTCTAGCATTTTCCACCACATGCTAATTTTAAAGGAGAAAATAAATGGAATTTTGAAATAAAATAGTGAAATTGATTTTTTTTAGTTTGGTCCCATTTAACTATTGGACTTCTTATTCGTATTATTAGGAATTTAGTAAACCCCAAAATCAATTTTAGGAATTTAGTAATGACTTATTTATGTTATTTACAAACTAAGAGGAATTTGTAAAAAGTATAATTTGGTGGAATATTTTTATTGTATGCCTAATATAGTTAATTTTCTTCATTGGGATTTTGTTTATAATTATTAATTGATTTACAAATTATAGGATTCACAATAAATTAGTGTTACCAAGATTAGAGACCCGAGTGGAGAAAAATGGTGTGAGGAGATGGGCTCCATACCAAGTGTTATTATAGCAGCAAGTTTTAAACTTTTTTCCTCTAACTCTACAGACCCAGTATTGTACCATGGGACAACTCCCTAAGAAAGAAATCCATTCAAATTTCAAACCTTGTGTCATTACCATTTCTACTCAAAACAATTCAATTTTTTTACAAGATTGGTATGAACTTATCATATATTTAAAACACCCAATTCTAAATGGTCAAATATTTTTTAATATGTTTGAATTCAATTTCTCGAGATTATCAAATATGTTTTACACAAGTTGAATCAGTCCTCGAGATTATCGTATCTTTGCGTTTCTTTATCCCTATGAACCCATTATTCCACCATATTTTCTAGAATTCTTTATAAATATTAATGTCCTGCAATACTTTAATTTTATTTAGTTCTTAACTTTGAATGTGGAGTTTAGCAAATTGCAATTGTTTCCACATATTGGTTACATAAATTACGAGCATTGTAAGTTTATGAGTTGAAGTGTATCCTCAACAACATAGGGGGGGAAGTTATACCTTTCATCATGCTAGAAATATTAATTCATAGGCATTGTATCAACTATTATGCATGATTAAATTTGAATTCAAAACTTTATCTTAGTGTTTTAAATTTATAATTATGATCTACCTTCTCATGTTGTATTTTCACTCTTAATTCTATGAACCATATTCCTTGTGACCCTAGCTAAAATGGGGTACAATAAGCAAGTCATGTTTGGTTTAAACATTAAAATTTCTTATCCAATCCTTTCTGTAGATAATATTGTTTTCCCCGTGGGAGGGTTCAACACAAAATCATTTACATTGTACGTATCATTTACTTTGATCATGACGATAAAATTTGGTTTACAAAAAAATATTTATTGTTAGGCAGGTATCATACATCTATGGATGGGGATATAAAACTACAATTGGTCACTTGTATCGTACATGTATTCTTTTGTATACATTTGTATACTAGAAAACCTAAAGTTGTTTTCTTCTAGTCCACTATGTATGGGGTTTGCAAGTTGTAACTGACCATGCAGAACATCCATAGAGTGTAGAACTAATCAATTAGTTATGACACTATCATTGGTGAGACTATGTAACCGAACCTTCTCTCAAAAAAATCAATATTTATTTCTAGAGAAGGGTCTTCTCTAAACCCTACACCTTTGTCCTTAAAAGAGTGTACTTCTAGGTTTTTTCAAAGCATATTAAGGATTTTTGCATTGGAAAGTGTCAACCAACATCTATCACCGGCATATTTAATTTCTTCAAATCCAATGAGATAAGTGTACGTGGAAAACAAGGAGACAATGTGCTAAATGTTATTAGTTTTGATTCTTGTGTGACGAGAGAGAAGCATTTTTTTCTACTTTAAAGTGCATTGAAAAGAGAGAAGTACACTCTTTGTGGATAAATTTTGAACCTAGATATCCACGTATTTTAGGACGGATGGAGTAAACCCTTTGAGAGTATATTCCATGTAATTATTTTCTCCATGCTTATCATTTGTAGATGTGAATGTTTGGACTAACGAGTGGCTGTCCTGGGACCACAAGCCTAGTGTTGATTGTCTATGACATGTTGACGGCGTTGCCACTTACTTATTTCTTATGTATTCAGCCTACGGGAATCGATATTATAAATTTGCATACCTCACATTTAAAATATGTAATCATTAACTATGATATTTATCTTGTAAATCTGTGTATTAGCAAATCCTTGGGAGTATAAGAGTGAATTCATAGCAAAATTGATTCCTAACAGGTTCGCGTCGCCACAAGGAAATAATGTATTACAAATATGAACTAAATCAAGATGTATTGAAAATCAATGTCAACATAGCATACATTATATTATCAACATGCATCAACTACATAAATGTGTTGGCATACATTGGTTTGCTAATAGGAGAAAATAGCGTCATGTGTATGCTTGACAACCACACACGATGTTCAATTCATTGTTGCTACGCGAACCCAAAAAATGAAATAGTAGATTGGAAAACCATAAAAGCATGCATGTATTTCCCTAAAAATGCATGCAGAACAATGTGCAAGGAATGCATGAATCTAATATGATGTTGTGAGCTATACCGTAAGAACTAGGGAACAAAATATTGTGGCTGTGGTAGTAAAGATTTATATCAGCATATCATGTCAGTTACATGATAAGTCGTTTTTTATTGCACTAAAAGGACAAAGTAGTACAAAAACAAGGGCCCAATTGGAAAAACGAGGATATCTTAGGATTGAGTAAAAGGGGTGCTTTAAGAATATTTAATAGATGATAAACACAAATTTGCAAATTGTTGAAACAACACTCTATAACAATATAAATAAATATTAATATAGTTTGACACCATGATATTTGAACCTAGGTGAAGATATTGTAAACCCACTCCCCACCCAATTGTTTTTGTGGGTACACCTTCCATTGATAATTGCATTTCCATCAATAGACCAGGGAACTATCTAGATCGATGAATTGAATTATATAATTTGAAAAGGTACCACTTCAACAACATAAGCCAATGATAAGCTGGGTAGAAAAAATGACCCCTTGTTGGGGGGATGACCCCCGGTATGCCAAAGGCATGCCAAACCGGATGGTTTGAGCCATCAGGATACCGGTTAGATGTTCATGCCGGAGTCTAAGATAGGCGTTTGGCTGAACAGGCTAAGCCGGTATCCTCAGAGGAGGGATACCGGAACCGGATAGAAAAGATACCAGGCCACCGGAAGGAAGAGCTTATCGGCAAGGCTGGTCAAAGATCCTCTCCAGAGCTAGAAGACAAAGATGAGCTAAGCAAAGTAGCTTTAAACGAAGGGCTGACGATAAAGAAGAAGATGACGAAGAAAGAAGCCGGAGGACGTCAGCCTCCCTGATTAAAGAAGACCCCGGTGTCATCTATGATTAAAGTAGCTTTGTAAAGTAGCCTTGTAAAGTAGTTTGTCTAGTCAAAGATGCCATTAGGGTTTCTTGCACTGTAAGCCACCCTCTCCCCTATATAAGGAGAGGGGGCAGCCCTCCTTACAGGCATGTATGCACGCGCGGAACACAGAGAGAGACAAACCTGTAACTTGTGAGAATCAATGAACATGGTGATCTAGAGCGAGTTCTTCCTTGTGTCTTTCTTCTTCAACCTCTGGCCTTGGCCAAGTTCTTGAGGAAACCATCCGGAAGTTCATCCCACCTGATCACAAACCCTCCCCCGAATCCTCTAGCGTCCATTCGGCCCCAATCTAAGCCATCCTATGGCATCTGCTCGTTCACCACGACGACAGTTGGCGCCCACCGTGGGGCTGGAAGTGGCGCTTGAAGGAGTTCACATTCGGGCGGGCGTCCTCGAGATCTCCGGTGAGCGTACGGTGTCCGCGCTTGTGCGCGCATCTACGCCATGGACTTCATCAACGACAACGCGGGCTGCTTCGCCAACGGCGGCATCTTCCCCAAGAACGGCCGCATCATCGAGTTTGGCAGCCACCGCGTCTACCTCGGCACCGTCCCCGTGCGCCAGCGCCTTTCGCCGGTGCTGGTGGCACCGGACCCGCCAAGATGGCTCTGTGCTGGCCGCGCCGCCGGCAGCGTCGAGGTAATGATGACCGGTGTGGTTGGTGCAGGAAACGAAGCTGTGGGTGGAGGTGCTGGTCGCGCGGTTTCGACCCGTGCGGCCAAGCCGCCGCTGGAGCGCGATGCAGGCGCAGCGGGAGCGTCATCCGCGCCACCGGAAACACCGCTCCAAGCGGCGATGAACGTCCTCGCCACCCCCATCGCGCAGAACGTCGATCCGGCAGCAGCTCAGGCGGAGCTGGAGGCGCAGCGCCAAAAGGTGCTCGAGAGCGGCAAGGACATCATCCGGGCGCAGCGCGAGCTGAACCTTACCCTACGTGAGTACAACGCTGCCCATGGCTTTGCTTCTGTTAGCGCGCATGCTGCTAGGATGCCGGAAAACCGGCTAAAAGCTCGCAACCTAGATCAGGATTTGCGCAAAGAGATTCATGCCGGCAAAAGTACCTCTGCATCTGTTAGCATCGTGGAAAAGCCTAAGTATAGTAGCCCGGATAAAACTATAAAAGCTGCTAAAGCTGCGGTAGAGCTATGCGAGTCGCTTTCCGGGGATGCTTTGGCAAGACAGCAAGAGCGTGTTAGAGAGCTGCTGGAAACTATTGAGCAGCAAAATACTGAGCAGCTGGCTAAGCTGAACAAGGCCGCGGCCTCAAAGTCCACGCGTTCAACAAAGAATGCCGGAAGCAAGTCCCATGGGCAGATATCGTCTCCCCATCCGGATAGAAGAAGAGAAAAAGAGATGAACGCACAGCAGATGACTGTGTACGATCCAATTCTTGCCGGAAAGCAACAAGCCGGGCAACAAGATGCCGGTAGAAAAAGCCAAGGGGCAGAACGAGGCTACGCCAGAGGCGGCTATGCCGGAAACAATCATGCCGGTAGATATGAGACCGGGCAAAATTATCGAGCTGCAAGGGCAGCGTACGATGATGAGGAAATAGATCCCCCGAGGTACCGACAGGCAAGGGCCGCGGTACCGGAATGTTACGATGAAGCTGATTCCGCGAGACCGGCAGCATACCGGAACCCATTGGGAGAACGCCTGGGAGAGAGATACTTACCGGAACGGGATGCGAGGCACCGTCTGGATAGAGTGTATTTGTCAGAAATGATCGAGGAGGAAGGTCCTCCAGGCCCAAAGTGCTTCGGCCCAAGGATCATGAAAGAAAAACCACCAGTTCGCAACTTTATGTTGCCCCGTGACACAAAAACATACGATGGCACCACGAAGCCGGAAGATTGGCTCGCGGATTACGTGACCGCGGTATATGTCGCAGGAGGTGGAGGAACCGTAGCAGGAGGAGGAAATCGGCGTTGGGCCGTGAGGATCATACCATCGTTTTTGGTTGGACCGGCAAGAATCTGGCTAAACAACTTGCCGGCAGGAAGCATAAATGGCTGGCTGGATTTTGAGGAAGCTTTTGTGAGCAATTTCAGCAGCACCTATCAGAGGCCAAACAGGCCGCAGCAACTCGCTCTGTGCGTACAGCGCCCGAACGAAACAGACCGGGATTATCTGGCCCGGTGGAACACTACAAGGAACTCCTGTGAAGGGGTAATCGAGGCACAGGCCATTGCTTGGTTTAGCAGTGGATGCAGAAGAGGTTCACCGTTGTGGCAAAAGTTGCAGCGGAACATGCCGACAACGTTGGCAGAGATGATACGTGTGGCGGATAGCTATGCGTTGGGAGACCCAACGCAGCCGGCAGTGCAACCTGAGCCGGAACAGCTGCGCCACGAACAACACCGGGATAACCGGAATAACAAAAGAAGGGAAGATTTTCCGGATCGAAGGTACGGTCCGCAGCAAGTTCTTCTTGTGCAGGAAAACTCTGAGGCCAGCGGCAGTCAGAGGCAAAGAACCGGATCGCAGCCGTGGGCGGGTCCTAAGAAACAATGGGTGGAAAAGAAACCCTGGGTCCAGAAAAGAAACTGGCAAGAACCCGCAAAATACACCATGGAAGCTGCCATGGACCAACCTTGCCGGTGGCACACACCGAATCCGGCACACCCGTCAAACCATCTGACGAAGGATTGTACCTGGACCAAGTACTTGATGCAAAAGGGAACGGTAAAAGATGCACAGCCACCACAAGACATGCCGCGGCAGCAACAGCTACCGCCACCACCGCCACTTACCGGGGCAAACGCCTTACCGGTGCA
This sequence comes from Lolium perenne, assembly GCF_019359855.2. Taxonomy (NCBI): domain Eukaryota; kingdom Viridiplantae; phylum Streptophyta; class Magnoliopsida; order Poales; family Poaceae; genus Lolium; species Lolium perenne. The sequence continues at coordinate 202,757,317 of NC_067245.2, read as the reverse complement.
GCCAAACCGGCAGCAGTACCAGCAAGTTAACCGGGTGGAGCAAGATGATCAACCACCTCCACCGGCACCTTTAGGCCGGAATGTTTACGAGGGTCCGGATATGTGCTGTGTTGTCTTTGTCACTGAGCCAACAGACAGGCAAAGTGTGCACCGCCGCTCCATGGAGGTCAATGCTGTGATGCCGGCAGTCCCCAAGTACATGCTGTGGTCCAATCAGGAAATTACCTGGTCATTCAAGGATCACCCTAAGATCATGCCGAATCCGGGTGGATATGCTCTTGTTGTGGACCCAATCATGAAGGGGCCGCAAACTCGAGTTAAGTTCAGCAAGTTGCTGATAGATAACGGCAGCAGCATAAACATCATGTACAAGCACACCATGCGTACGTTGGGCATAACAGAAAACATGCTTCAGCCAACGCGCACAACGTTCCACGGGATCGTCCCTGGCTTGTCCTGTGCCCCGATAGGAAAAGTTCGGGTGGACGTGGCATTTGGAGGATGTGACAATTGCCGGGTTGAAAATGTTGAGTTTGAGGTGGTGGATCTAGACAGTCCTTACCATGCGTTGTTGGGAAGACCAGCATTGGCGGCTTTCATGGCTACCACTCATACGGCTTACCTCAAGATGAAGATGCCGGCACCTCGTGGACCCTTGACTGTGGTGGGGAACTATAAAGTCTCACTGGAAACTGCGTCTGCCGGATCAAACTTAGCGGAATCCCTGGTGATCGCGGAGGAAAAGAAAAGGATGCAAACAGCGGTTGCGCTGGCTCAGTCCTCACAGTTGAGCTTAGCGGCAATGAGTGGAAACTTGGGCTCACCGGCATTCAAGCCGACGAATGAAACAAAGGACATTGTGCTGGATCCGGCTTACCCAGAGCGCACCGTTCGCATCGGTGCCGGACTCGACCAAGCATAGGAAAGCGCACTCGTCAGCTTCCTCCGTGAGAATCGGAATATCTTTGCCTGGTCAACTGATGATTTGGTAGGTGTTCCGAGGGAGCTGGCTGAGCACTCTCTAAATGTCCGGAAGGATGCCAAGCCGGTAAGACAGCCCTTGCGCCGGTTCGCTGAAGATAGAAGGAAAATCATAGGAGAAGAAGTAACCAAGCTGCTTGTTGCCGGATTCATTGTGGAGGTCACGCACACAGAGTGGCTGGCCAATCCGGTAATGGTTGAAAAGAAGAAAGATGAGAACCTGGAGGCAAAAGCTCCAAAGGTGTGGCGCATGTGCATCGACTACACCAACCTAAACAAGGCCTGCCCAAGAGACCCTTTTCCCTTGCCACGGATCGATCAAGTGATTGATTCAACTGCTGGGTGTGAGTTGTTGTCCTTCCTGGATGCCTATTCCGGTTTCCACCAAATTCCCTTGAAAAAGGAAGATCAAATAAAAACTGCGTTCATTACCCCGCACGGGGCTTATTGCTATGTCACTATGCCCTTTGGTTTGCGCAACGCTGGTGCAACGTACCAGCGCTGTATGCAAAAATGCTTGTTTGATCAAATTGGAAAGAATGTGCAAGTCTATGTAGACGACATTGTGATAAAAACTAAGGTAAAGAACACTTTAATCGATGACATCCGGCAAACATTCGATAACCTAAGACGGTTCTGGATGAAACTTAATCCAGCAAAATGCACCTTTGGTGTCCCTGCCGGCAAGCTGCTCGGTTTCCTGGTGTCAAGCCGGGGCATAGAAGTCAATCCGGTAAAGATCTGGGCGATAGAAAGAATGACTGTCCCTCGAGAGCTAAAAGATGTGCAAAAGTTTACCGGAAGCTTGGCATCGCTAAGCCGGTTCGTGAGCAGGTTGGGAGAAAAAGCTCTGCCACTCTATGCTCTGATGAAAAAATCCGACAAGTTCGTCTGGACCCCTCAGGCAGACGCAGCGTTTAAGGAACTGAAAACAATGCTAGCCACGGCACCTATACTGGCTTCACCTCTAGAAAGAGAGCCTATGCTATTATACATAGCGGCAACAAACCGGGTTGTGAGCGTAGTGGTTGTGGTTGAAAGAGAAGAGGAAGGAAAAACCGTCCAGAGGCCGGTATACTACCTGAGCGAGGTGCTCTCCCTCTCAAAACAAAACTACCCCCATTTCCAAAAGATGACTTATGGCGTGTACATGGCCGCCACAAAACTCAAGCACTACTTTGAGGAACATCCTATGAAAGTGGTGAGTGAAGCACCAATCTCCGATATCATGTGCAACAAGGATGCTAGCGGAAGGATTGCAAAGCGGGCAATCCAGATATCACCATACGTGCCGGCATACGAAAGAAGGGATGCCATCAAGTCACAAGCTTTGGCTGACTTCCTAGTCGATTGGGCGGAGATGCAATACAAACCGCCAGATCAGAGAATAGAATACTGGAAAATGCACTTTGATGGATCTAAGCTCAAAGAGGGTCTAGGTGCCGGTGTGGTGCTCACCTCACCAAAAGGAGACCACCTCCGGTATGTTTTGCAAGTACATTTCAGGGCATCCAATAATGTCGCTGAATATGAAGCTTTGATCCATGGGCTTAAGGTCGCAAAAGAAATCGGTGCACACCGGATCATTTGCTATGGAGATTCAGATCTTGTGGTACAGCAGTGTTCCGGGGATTGGGATGCAAAGGATGCCAACATGGCCTCGTACCGGTTTCACGTGCAAAAGATTGCCGGATTCTTCGAAGGATGTGAGTTTCACCATGTGCCGCGCGCAAAAAATGAAGCCGCGGATGCTTTGTCCAAGCTGGGCTCGTCCAGGCAAGAAATTCCTCCCGGAATAGCTCTAGCTCACTTAAGAGCACCGTCAATCAAACCAAGCCCGGAATCAGAATCAATTTTCGTACCGGAATCGCATGTAGTACCCATGGATATTGATGAAGGAAACCCGGGGACTGCACCGGTAAACCCGGGGACTGCTCCGGCAAGCTCGGGGACTACCATACCCATACCAGAAGAAATGATGCTGGTAGATAGCATGGAGATAGATGCACCGGTATTTTTGGTTCGCGAGACACCGTCGTGGGTTAAACCTATTAAGGAATTCCTGATCAACGACATCTTGCCGGATGACGAAAATGAATCAAGGAGAATACAAAGAAGGTCCAAAGCATACACATTCATCAACGGTGAGGTGTACAAGAGAAGCGTTACCGGTGTCCTTCAAAGATGTGTGGAACCGGAAGAAGGGAAAGAAATGCTTGAGGAAATTCACCAAGGAGAATGTGGGCATCATGCTTCATCAAGGGCGCTGGTAGCAAAAGTATTCCGGCATGGGTTTTATTGGCCCACTGCTTTGGAGAACGCTGAGGATTTGGTAAGAAAATGCAATGGGTGCCAGAGGTACGCCAAGCAAAATCATACCCCAGCATCCGGTTTAAAGACAATACCGTTAACATGGCCGTTTGCCGTTTGGTGCCTTGATATGGTGGGCCCATTCAAAACTGCAAGAAGCAGCATGACTCACATCTTGGTTATGGTGGATAAATTCACCAAGTGGCTAGAAGTCAAACCTATCGCAAAATGTGATGGGCACACAGCGGTGAAATTCTTGAAAGATGTCATTTTGCGGTATGGATACCCGCACAGCATCATCACTGACAATGGAACCAACTTTGCTCAAGGTGAGTTCAAAAGGTTCTGTGAGGACAACAACATCCGGTTGGATTTGTGCTCAGTGGCACACCCACAAGGCAATGGCCAAGTGGAAAGAATGAATGCTTTGGTACTTTCCGGTATCAAACCTAGACTCATTGATGCAGTGGAAAAGTCACCGGGATGTTGGCTCGATGAGCTACCATCAGTACTGTGGAGTATAAGAACAACTCCAAACCGGTCTACCGGATACACTCCTTTCTTCATGGTTTATGGAGCAGAAGCGGTCATACCGACTGACATCATTCATGATTCACCAAGGGTACAGCTCTATACTGAGCAAGAGGTCAAAGAGGCCAGAGAAGATGACGTGGACTTGCTAGAAGAAGCAAGAGAGCTGGCTTTGGCAAGAACAGCCATTTACCAGCAAAACCTAAGACGTTATCATAACCGGAAGGTTAACCCGAGAGTTTTCCGGGAAGGAGATCTTGTGCTTCGCCTAGTGCAGCGCACTGAAGGCCGGCATAAGCTTTTGCCACCATGGGAAGGTCCCTTCATTGTAAGAAAGGTGCTTCACAATGATGCGTACTACTTGATCGATGCGCAGGAGTGGAAAAAAGGAAAGGCGGACAGATCCGGAGAGGAGAGCAAGCGTCCATGGAACGTAGCTCTGTTGCGTCCTTTCTACTCTTGAAGTGGTGGTGTAAGAAGTTCCTTTTTGTACCTTATATGCTATGAATAAAAGATGCCGGAACCTTGAATGAATCTCGGGGACTACCCCAATAAGGTTGCATGTAACTTGTTTATTTTTTCAGTTTACCGGTTGCTTATTAAACGTTTTTTCTTTCCGGTTTAGTAGTGTGCTAAATCCTACCGGAGTCTTCGACTCTGCTGCTGTCCGCAACCCGGCTTCATGGCAAGCAAGATAAACCGGTAGGAGATAAGCACATGAACTGCGAAGAGGGAGAGCAGGAAAGAACAATCCGGAAAATTTAACTAACCCCGGTTTAACCGGTTTTTTGCAAAAATTTCGAGGTTATTTCTAAGTTCAAGAAAATGCTTGTTTGGTGAAAGAACCTTGTGCTCATACGCCAAAGAACGCCCAGAGAAGGCAGGCAGAGCCAAGGCAAAAGAACCAAGTATGCATCGAATTGGATGCGGAAACAATCTAGAAATCTTTGCGGTGCAGGATAAAAGCAAAACCAGAGGCAAATATGCTAACGCAAACTTAAGATAATTAACTACCGGTATAACTTACCGGCATAAAATGTTGTGTGGCAAGCAAAAGCGGACTTAAAGTTTTACATCATAAGCCCCGGCATACCGGGGCAGAATTTAACAAGCATTGTTTTGAGGCAAACAGGGCCAACAGACAGATCACAGGCAAACATTTGATAGAAGATCATCAGGCAGCGGGGGCATCAGGTGGAGCGGCACCGGCCTCAGCATCTTCAGGGGGAGCAGCGCCGGCCTCGGGAGCTTCCGGCGGCACGTCCTCGGCAGCCTCATCTTCATCTCCCTCGTCTTCTTCTTCCTCATCGCTGAGGTAGTCCTTGACACCAGGAGGGGGAGGGATGAAGGTGCGGACCTCGGCATACTCAGCAAGCCGGTATGCCAGGTCCTGCCGCTTCGCGGTGAGCGCCGGATCCGTGTCCGTGGGAGCATCTGCGCGTACACCTTGAAGGGCATCCAGGTTCAGATCAGGGTACCAGGAGCATGCGGAGCGCAGCGTCGTGTCAGCTCCGGCACGAGCCGCGGAGCACTGCCACTCGCGAATCCGGTGCCCGGCATCCTTGAGCCGGTTGGCAGTAAGCGTGATGTTTCCCGGCAGCTCCTCTTCAGGCCACAGCACCTTGAAGACTTGGATGGCGGCAACCGGTAGGTCGGCAAGGAGCCGGTCGACGGAGCGCATGTGTTGAACTCGCGCGGAGAGGGCGACAAGATAGTCGTACCCATCCCAGTGCGCGTCCAGATTGGGAAATTCCCGCGCCACCCGATCCTCCCTCACCTTCTTCACGGCGTAGACCTGGGATTCCGGGAAATGCTCTACAGGAGGAAGGAAAAAGCATAAGCACAAGATACCGGAAAAGAGTATGTCGGAAAAACAAGGAACAAAAATACATTTTCAAAAGGAGAAAGCTTATAAGCGAAAGAAGGGGCAAGGCAGGAACTTACGGAGAGCCAGCGCGTCTATCTTCATAACCAACCGATCGTATTCCCGGTGATCAGTGGTCATGGTGTCAATGAGGCGCTCCGCTGCTTTCCGCGATTTCCTCTCCTCCTCCAGCTCTGCCGTCAGTACGGTGTTGGAGTTCGTGGAATCCTCCACGACCTCCGCCAACCTGGCCTCGGCTGCAACCCGGGCGTCCTTCAGAGCTTGATCGTGCTGGAGCGCGGCTTGCATAGCCTGTTCCTTCAGCTCCCTCAAGGCGGTCTTCTGGGCGTCCAGTGCCTCGTTGTGCTCCTTGAGAAGCTGCTCTTTCTCCCCTAAGTACCGGAAAGAAAGGTCTTAGCAAGCAACAATAGATGAAATGAAAAAAGGAACGGGTTAGCAGAAAAAGAAAGGATGGTACCTTGAAGCTTGGTAACCTGGGCCTTCAGGGCCTCGATGGTAGCTTTCGGAACAACTGTTAAACAAAAGAATGCGTAAGTATCAAAGAAGGAAACATTCCGGTGAAAAGATGCCGGAGGAAAAAGAAACAAAACAAACCTTGGCAGTGGCTGTGGGCCTCGGCAAGGTCCCGATGCTCCCACAGAAGCTCCTCAAAGAGTTGCTTCCGGGCGTCAGCAGTGCTCTGTTCAAAGGAAGATGGTTGTGAGAAAGAAAGAAACAAGAGATCTTAACCCGAAACTCGGGGACTGGCTATGCCGGTTTCGCGCGTTTCTGGTTGAAGTTTCGCGCTAAGAGCTACGCTCTCAACACGAAACTCGGGGACTGGGAGGATAGACAGGATCCGGAAAGAAAAGAAACCGGCATCAACAAAAATACAAGAGGTTTAGCAGAACTTACCACCACGTTGTTGGTAGCATCGTACCATGCACTGTCAAACTCTTTCACGGCGCGTTTAAGCCGCGTGAAGTGTTCTTCAGTGGACCGAGGCCCAGCAGGGTCTGGTGCCGGAAGGCGATCCTTCCCCAGGCCGCGGGTAGATGCGGAGATATCCGCCTCATTCCACTTCTGGGCGTAGGGAAGAAGGTGCCCCAGGTCTTTGCCCGCACGCTTCAGCTCAACAATCCGGCCCAGGAGGCCGGTAGGCTTGTCCTGGACAGCAGCAGCAGCAGGCCCGACGTGCAGCACCACGTCCCGCGAGCTGCCTGAGGCGTCGCCCTCCACAGCCTTGCCACGGGAAGCCCCGGGCTTGAGGAACTTGGTGATCTTGGGGGTCTCTGACGGTGCCACTTGCTTGGCCACGGAAGGTCCTTGGCTTGGCGGCGGTGTCGGCGTGGCCTCAGGAGGAGGAGAAGATACCGGCGCGGAAGTATCCGGCGCGGTAGGGGAAGAGCTTGACTGCTTCTTCTTTTTCTTCGGGGGAGGAGGAACCAGAGGTTCCGCCTGCCCGGCATCTGTCTGGCCGGCGCCGATGTTGCTGGCGCCGGTGTCTTGGGCTTCTGGAGGGGAGGTGAAGTCCTCCTCCGCGCGGTGATCAGGAGGTGTTGGGGCCGCGCGCCCCGAACTTGTAGTGCCTCCTGAATCGGAGGCAGAGGTGTTGCCGGCACCAGATGGTACCGGACTTGAGTGAGGAGGAGTTGAGGTCCTTGCGGAGCCGGCAGAGCCCTCCGGCTTGGAGCCAAGCTCAAGCGCAGGGCTGAAAGAGAGAAAAAGAAAGCGGATTGGAAAAAAGCAACCGGAAAGGGACTTGGTGAAAATGGGAAAACACAAAAAAGAAAAGAAGAACTTACCCGGAAGAAACCGGCATCCGCTTCTGCTTGTAGCGCTTGGTGCTAACCTGCTTCCCTCCAATGACTTCTGTTCGAGGGCGTTTGGCAGGGGGAGCATGGCTAGGGCCGGCGCCAGCAGCTGGAGGATCACTCTTCTGGCCTTCGGCCATGAGTTTGTCCAGAAACTCATCCCCAACCTCGGCCTGCAGGGGGGGCTCATGCTCATGGACCTGTGGGTTGATGCTGGCTGAGGGAATGTCTACAGAATGGCAGTAACAAAAAGAATATAAGAAAACAAACAGAAAGGCTACCTCAAGCAAGGTCAAGTCATCAGACGAACCAGCTGGTTCCGGCGGAGACTTGCCGAGGCGAGAAGCTGGAGTCCAGCCCATCCTCAGATCCAGCCAATGAATGACGGGATCCGGATCGTACTTGTCCAGAGGCCTCTTCCGGCAAGGGCCTCGTCGGTCTGAGTCAATCCGGGGGAAGCGGGCTTTAGCCTGAAAACAAAGGAAAAAAGGGAGATTAGTCGCAAGTACGAAAGTTACCGGTAATACGACCCGAGCCGCATATTTTCTTACTTCTTTGGACGGAGGATTTCTGGCGCTGAGAGGGCAAAGGCCCCACTCCCAGTCATCCGGCATGTCCGTTTGGCAGATTTGGCTAGCCTTTAGGACCACATCCTCTTTGCTCAAGGGCAGGCCGGTGATCTTGGTGGGATCACCGGGGCCGTACATCTCACTAATCTTGTGAGCGCGCTGCTGAAGGGGAAGCACCCGGCGGCTGATGAAGGCGCGGATGATATCGTCGGAGCAGATGTTGGTGTCCTTCATCAGCTTCAGCATGAAGCGCACCACCCGGTTCGTCTCGGTGTGATCCGTACCGGGGTTGTACTGCCAGTTGGTCTTGGCGGGCGGCGCCGGGTTGAACGCCGGCAAGTTGATGAGGTCGACGGCGCCCTCGTTCTTCACGTAGAAGAACGTCGTCTGCCACAACCGGCAAGACTCGAGGCCGTTGAACTTAAAAAAGGGGCTCCCTTGGCAGGAGCCGATGATACAAGACCCGCATTGAACAGGGGGTTTGGGCTTGGGAATGTCCTTGCCCTGGACCGAGTTGATCCAGAGGGAGAAAAAGCGGGCAAACGTCTCGCGAGCGGGACGGATGCCAATGTAGCCCTCCATGAAGGCCACAAAACAAGAAAGGTAAAAAACGGCATTGCCGGGAAGGTGGTGAGGTTGGAGTCGATAGAAGTTAAGGAATTGGCGAAAGAAATCAGAGGCAGGAAGGCCGAAGCCACGCTCAAAATGAGCAAGGAAAACAACGACCTCACCGGGTTCGAGCACCGGTTGGATCTCGTCGCCTGGAAGCCGGCAGATGACTCCTTCCGGAATCCTCCTAGACCGGTAGAGCCAATCGATCTCAAACTGAGTCACGTCGGAACCCCTCCAGGCTCCGCGTGTCTTATCTTTTCCGGAGGCCCGGCTAGACGTGCCGGCCTCTTGGTCCCGGCTAGATGCCAGATCCATCCGGGCAAGATCTTCGGTTAGCCCGTCAGAAGTGCTACTGCCTTGATTACTAGAGGTGGCGGCGGGGAGAGACCCTTCACTAGACATACGGATCTAGGAGATCTACCAAGAAACAGTTTTCCCCAAAGAGACCCTCGCGCGAAGATCTACGAGTAAGAGGAAAAGCAAAATAAAGAAGGGATAAATACTCTACCGCCCCCAAGATCTGAAATGCAAGAAGAAAAGGGGCAAAGGCGCATCGGGCCTAACCTGAGGCGGCGGAGTCGCGGAGGAAGAACTTCGCCGGAGAAACGGTGAGCCTGCGGCCGGCGAGGAAGTCCGTCGACGGCGAGGTGAGGAAGCTCTTGAGGAAGCACGAATGCAGCGGACGCGGTGAGCGCGCTGCAGAAGGTTCCCGCACGACAAAGTCCGGCGGAACTGCGGCGTGAGTTCGCCGGGCGACGGAGCTCGAGCGAGCGACAGCGGACGGAGAACGGCAAAGGCGCAGAGGCGAGGAGCACTACGCGCGAGGAAGTGGAGAATGCGAGAAGAGGAAGAAGGAGCGGCGGTTGTCCTTATAAAGAAGAAGGGACGTGGGCTGAAAACCGCTGGGCCGCGGCGGTTCGCCTCGCGGCCCGCGGCGGTTCGCACCATGGGCCGCCACGTGGCGGAGAGCTACACGCGAAAAAATAGGAGGCCACACGGAGGCACACACGGGATCCAAAACGGCTAGTGGGATCCGCAGCGGTGCATTAAATGGGCGCGCGGGAGTCGAAGCGAAGTGACAACTGACACTGGCGCGTCAATCACAGTGCGCATGTCTCTGTCGCGCGCGGGGCCCGAGATATTCCCGACTTCGCCGAGGATGCGTTAAATGGCTAAGATACCGGAAGAAAAGATACCGGAGAAGGACTTGAAAAGAAAGATAATGAAAATCCGGGCAAAGATGCCGGATCCAAGCCCTAAGCCGGAGGGATTAAACCGGTATCCAAAGACATGAGAACCTGGCATGGTCTGTTGGATAGAATCCGCCAGACTATACCAGCTTCGGGGACTAATGTTGGGGGGATGACCCCCGGTATGCCAAAGGCATGCCAAACCGGATGGTTTGAGCCATCAGGATACCGGTTAGATGTTCATGCCGGAGTCTAAGATAGGCGTTTGGCTGAACAGGCTAAGCCGGTATCCTCAGAGGAGGGATACCGGAACCGGATAGAAAAGATACCAGGCCACCGGAAGGAAGAGCTTGTCGGCAAGGCTGGTCAAAGATCCTCTCCAGAGCTAGAAGACAAAGATGAGCTAAGCAAAGTAGCTTTAAACGAAGGGCTGACGATAAAGAAGAAGATGACGAAGAAAGAAGCCGGAGGACGTCAGCCTCCCTGATTAAAGAAGACCCCGGTGTCATCTATGATTAAAGTAGCTTTGTAAAGTAGCCTTGTAAAGTAGTTTGTCTAGTCAAAGATGCCATTAGGGTTTCTTGCACTGTAAGCCACCCTCTCCCCTATATAAGGAGAGGGGGCAGCCCTCCTTACGGGCATGTATGCACGCGCGGAACACAGAGAGAGACAAACCTGTAACTTGTGAGAATCAATGAACATGGTGATCTAGAGCGAGTTCTTCCTTGTGTCTTTCTTCTTCAACCTCTGGCCTTGGCCAAGTTCTTGAGGAAACCATCCGGAAGTTCATCCCACCTGATCACAAACCCTCCCCCGAATCCTCTAGCGTCCATTCGGCCCCAATCTAAGCCATCCTATGGCATCTGCTCGTTCACCACGACGACACCCCTAGATCATGAGATATCAATGTTTAAATTTAATTCCTAATGTGAAAATGGCACCAAAGGATGAGAGGTGGAAAATCACAAAACCGGAGATCGATATGAGAGTCCATGGGTTTTTCTGGTGAGTAGGCTTCAATGTCATATGTTTCTATTGTTGCTAATAACAAACAATCCAATATACCAGAGAAAATACTTCTACCAAAAGGAAAATCATTTTTCCACATGACACATATTTTGGTTATAGCTCGAACAATAGATTACTATGGAAAAAGAAAAGGAAGCAAATATACCAATACTTTTTGAAGCAAGTTGCATAAATGGTGTGGGTCAAAGAGGTTTCTTGCATGAACTATATTCTATTTCAGTTTAGATATAAATAGATGACTCTAATGTGTAGTCAAACTTTTGTATAACATTGAGTAAGAGTGAACATCGTAGATTGGGTTAAGGCAAAAACATTATTTTCCGATTAATCAAACTTAGTGTATGTATTTGTTGTAAAACTCTTTTCTTAATATTTATTTATAATTTACACAATACTGATATAAAGTGTAAGAGTGGACATCATAGATTTGGTCAAGCCGAATATATTATGCATTGCGAAAGGGGGGGAATGATTAATTTTTTGCATGAATAGGATGGCCATGTTTGATACAAGAAATACATTAGTGTGGTTAGTTAATTTTGTTAGTGAGTGGAGATTATGTCAACAAAAAATATTACCACCCTGGCACCACATTAGTCAATTCAACTATTGAGAGTATGTATTGAATTGATGCACCAGCCAGTTCACCGGAAAAATCGAACTGATGAAGAAGGGATGGTGTTATATTTCAACACCCCTCACGTTAGGAATATATAGACCTTAGAAGTGGGATCCAATCCTATGATCGATACCATATTAAATTGATGAGCGTGCCAGTTGACCCAAAAGTCGGAACCGATGAAAAAGCTGGGTTACTAATATATTTAACAGTCCGCGGGATGTGTTTAAAATGGTATTGTTGTTCATGTTTTTAAATTTAAACTCCAGCCATATATAGTTCAGGTCGATCTGTAATAATTAGTGGAAACGAAAGTATAGAAAAAACAAGTGCGTCGAGTTGAATTCTTAAAATTCACAATGAAAGAATTATTTAATTGTGTTGGATGCTTCGCTTTGCAAAAATCGGAATGTGTGAGATGAGTGATAATCCCTTTTATTTTTGCCAGGTCGGACCTTTTCCCATAGGTTCAAATCCTACGAGGACATCATCCCCTTTTTTCCTAGAATGTTACCTGCTGAATAGACAATATTGATATTGCTGGAACATATTTGCTGATGCATGTTGCTACGTTTCGAGACAAATATCTGGAAGCTGTGCGTGTACTTTTGAGGGCATTGCTAGCTGGATCGAATACAACACAAGTATATTACATCATGGTGGTGTTCTTTTGTCTCCCGGGCACATAGAGAGGCTTCTCTTTATCGCTACAAAGGGGGAAGCATTACTGCGAGGTTGTCCAAGGGACTGGATGGCGCGCGAGAGAGAAAACACCGGCTTTTGCTTCCACTACGTACGTAGAGACAGGTCTGTAGCCAAATTTCATGCTTCTGCCGAAGGTTTTCAGATATCGGCAGATCAAATTCAGAATCCGGAGATTTCGTCAGCCCATGATGAAATCATTCTTGGACAGCTCTCTCTTTCTCTCACTCTCTCTACCACAAGTTCTTTTACTAACTGTCACCAACAGTCGAAGCGTGGGTGAGATAATTGCAGCCGATGGCCTTGTCGATGTGACGTGCGTGCTATATATACGTACAAATCAATAATTAAAGCTAAGCTAGGGGTTAAGCTCTCATGGATCGCCTGTCAGTGGAGATATCTGCACGAAAGTTCCTAAGGAGCTAGGATTCATTCGCCTGCACATGCCAGGGCTGGTAACCTAACTACCAAAGTGATATTAAAACACTAAACCCCTCCGAGCTTTTGTGAAAGCGTTTGCTTTGGTCAGGTTGGGTAGGCTCCGGATCTCGAGGCAGGCCGCCCCACGGCCGTCGGATGGTCGTCGTCCCGCGCCTCTGGCAGGCAAACACACACAGAGAGAGAGAGAGAGAGAGAGAGAGAGAGAGAGAGAGCGGCAAGTCGTACGTGCATGATGGGTGGAGAAGCCAAAGGACAAAACAAAGCTAAGCCATCGCACGGGGGAAAAGCTAGAGGCCGCCGGCCGTATCGAGATCGTGCGAGCCTAGCTTGCACTGTACTGCCTTCATCCTTGCATGCATGGCCTGCACGCAGGCACTCGTCGAAGCCATGGCCGGGGGCAAGCTTAGCTTAATTAGCCATGGCCGCCAGAGTAAGCTGGCCAGCGTATCTCTCGCGCCGATCTCCTGTGATTTCTTTTTAGGGGTGTGCTTGATCGTCTAGTACTTGCCTGCTTGCTTTGGCCCGGCCTTTGCATGCATTCACATGACTGCGTGCCTGGCTGCGTGAGTACTTTGTGAATTACCTAACGCATTGCAGCAAATATTTGAACTTTTCATTTCTAATAGTCGTCTGCACATGACCCTGTCGATCGGTCAGTATCGACCCATGCAAGTCAAGAAAGGTCTAGCAAGCACTACAGGAAAAAAGCTCAGTGCCGTGCACGGGTCTTTGCCGTGTGCTTCCAGTGCCCTTTGCCGTGCGGAAGATCTTTGCCGTGTGCCTCGCGCACGGCAATGAATTCTTTGCCGTGCGGCTCCGGGGCGACGCACGGCAAACCAGCAGCGCACGGCAAAGAGCCAGCACGGCGCTCGGCAAAGCAAACCCGCACGGCAAAGCAGCCAGACGGCGCACGGCAAAGTAAGCCCCCACGGCAAAGAGGCCACGAAGGCGCACGGCAAAGATGCATGCACGGCAACGACGGCTTTGCCGTGCAGGCCAACCCTTTGCCGTGCGTTTTTGCACGGCACAGAGTACAGTTTCATTTCTTTCCCTTCTTTTGTAGTATTCATATTTATATTAATACTTATATTTGTTGTAAAATTAGTTTTTACTTTTTGTAGACTATTTGTTAGTGTTACTTAATACAATCTGTATACCGATAAAACAAGTAATCTACATCTTCATCGACCCCTCCCCCCAACATATCAGGGTTTCGGAGCAAATTAACGGGGGTTCGGTGTCTGCTAAGTGTTATCGCCCCCACATATTTGGTGCAATTTCTTGCAGCTTTACACCTTACACGACACTTCCAAACATATTCTAGGTCCACATGCAAGTGTTGGTGGCATTCCGGTGCTCCGGCGGTCGTTCCCCCCCGATAACGGCGGTCTACGTGCCTCGGGGGGTCTACCCCCCTAGATTTCACCGCGCGAGGTTCCACCAACATACTTTTTGATAGGTATAGTTTTGTTTAGGCCATATACACATGTAAAGGTAGGTTTGGCACCATTTGGCACACTATAGCCTCCGGTATACCCGCAGCGGGACACTTCAGCCTACAAGTCGAGGAATCTTCCAAGTGCTGTCGCCCGAAAGAGAGGAATCTCACACATGGGAGCAATGCCTTGCACCATTTGGTGAATCACACCTTCCAACACACTTTCACACATATCCTAGGTCCACATGCAAGTTTTGGTGGCATTCCGGTGCTCCGGCGGTAGTTCCCCCCCGATAACGGCGGTCTGCGTGCCTCGGGGGGTCTACCCCCCTAGATTTCACCGCGCGAGGTTCCACCAACATACTTTTTGATAGGTTTGGTTTTGGTTAGGCCATATACACATGTAAAGGTAGGTTTGGCACCATTTGGCACACTATAGCCTCCGGTATACCCGCAGCGGGACACTTCAGCCTACAAGTCGAGGAATCTTCCAAGTGCTGTCGCCCGAAAGAGAGGAATCTCACACATGGGAGCAATGCCTTGCACCATTTGGTGAATCACACCTTCCAACACACTTTCACACATATCCTAGGTCCACATGCAAGTTTTGGTGGCATTCCGGTGCTCCGGCGGTAGTTCCCCCCCGATAACGGCGGTCTGCGTGCCTCGGGGGGTCTACCCCCCTAGATTTCACCGCGCGAGGTTCCACCAACATACTTTTTGATAGGTTTGGTTTTGGTTAGGCCATATACACATGTAAAGGTAGGTTTGGCACCATTTGGCACACTATAGCCTCCGGTATACCCGCAGCGGGACACTTCAGCCTACAAGTCGAGGAATCTTCCAAGTCTTTGTCGCCCGAAAGAGAGGAATCTCACACATGGGAGCAATGCCTTGCACCATTTGGTGAATCACACCTTCCAACACACTTTCACACATATCCTAGGTCCACATGCAAGTTTTGGTGGCATTCCGGTGCTCCGGCGGTAGTTCCCCCCCGAAAACGGCGGTCTGCGTGCCTCGGGGGGGTCTACCCCCCTAGATTTCACCGCGCGAGGTTCCACCAACATACTTTTTGATAGGTTTAGTTTTGTTTAGGCCATATACACATGTAAAGGTAGGTTTGGCACACTTTGGCACACTATAGCCACCGGTATACCCGCAGCGGGACACTTCAGCCTACAAGTCGAGGAATCTTCCAAGTGCTGTCGCCCCAAAGAGAGGAATCTCACACATGGGAGCTATGCCTTGCACCATTTGGTGAATCACACCTTCCAACACACTTTCACACATATCCTAGGTCCACATGCAAGTGTTGGTGGCATTCCGGTGCTCCGGCGGTCGTTCCCCCCCCGATAACGGCGGTCTGCGTGCCTCGGGGGGTCTACCCCCCTAGATTTCTCCGCGCGAGGTTCCACCAACATAGTTTTTGATAGGTTTAGTTTTGTTTAGGCCATATACACATGGAAAGATAGGTTTGGCACACTTTGGCACACTATAGCCACCGGTATACCCGCAGCGGGACACTTCAACCTACAAGTCGAGGAATCTTCCAAGTGTTATCGCCCGAAAGAGAGGAATCTCACACATGGGAGCAATGCCTTGCACCATTTGGTGAATCACACCTTCCAACACACTTTCACACATATCCTAGGTCCACATGCAAGTTTTGGTGGCATTCCGGTGCTCCGTGGTCGTTCCCCCGATAACGGCGCGGTCTGCGTGCCTCGGGGGGTCTACCCCCCTAGATTTCTCCGCGGGAGGTTCCACCAACATAGTTTTTGATAGGTTTAGTTTTGTTTAGGGCATATACACATGGAAAGATAGGTTTGGCACACTTTGGCACACTATAGCCACCGGTATACCCGCAGCGGGACACTTCAGCCTACAAGTCGAGGAATCTTCCAAGTGCTGTCGCCCCAAAGAGAGGAATCTCACACATGGGAGCTATGTCTTGCACCATTTGGTGAATCACACCTTCCAACACAATTTCACACATATCCTAGGTCCACATGCAAGTGTTGGTGGCATTCCGGTGCTCCGGCGGTCGTTCCCCCCCCGATAACGGCGGTCTGCGTGCCTCGGGGGGTCTACCCCCCTAGATTTCTCCGCGGGAGGTTCCACCAACATAGTTTTTGATAGGTTTAGTTTTGTTTAGGGCATATACACATGGAAAGATAGGTTTGGCACACTTTGGCACACTATAGCCACCGGTATACCCGCAGCGGGACACTTCAGCCTACAAGTCGAGGAATCTTCCAAGTGTTATCGCCCGAAAGAGAGGAATCTCACACATGGGAGCTATGTCTTGCACCATTTGGTGAATCACACCTTCCAACACACTTTCACACATATCCTAGGTCCACATGCAAGTGTTGGTGGCATTCCGGTGCCACGGCGGCCGTTCCCCCCCCCCGAAAACGGTGGTCTGCGTGCCTCGGGGGGTCTACCCCCCTAGATTTCACCGCGCGAGGTTCCACCAACATACTTTTTGATAGGTTTAGTTTTGTTTAGGACATATACACATGGAAAGCTAGGTTTGGCACACTTTGGCACACTATAGCCACCGGTATACCCGCAGCGGGACACTTCAGCCTACAAGTCGAGGAATCTTCCAAGTGCTGTCGCCCCAAAGAGAGGAATCTCACACATGGGAGCTATGTCTTGCACCATTTGGTGAATCACACCTTCCAACACAATTTCACACATATCCTAGGTCCACATGCAAGTGTTGGTGGCATTCCGGTGCCCCGGCGGCCGTTCCCCCCCCCGAAAACGGTGGTCTGCGTGCCTCGGGGGGTCTACCCCCCTAGATTTCACCGCGCGAGGTTCCACCAACATACTTTTTGATAGGTTTAGTTTTGTTTAGGACATATACACATGGAAAGCTAGGTTTGGCACACTTTGGCACACTATAGCCTCCGGTATACCCGCAGCGGGACACTTCAGCCTACAAGTCGAGGAATCTTCCAAGTGTTATCGCCCGAAAGAGAGGAATCTCACACATGGGAGCTATGTCTTGCACCATTTGGTGAATCACACCTTCCAACACACTTTCACACATATCCTAGGTCCACATGCAAGTTTTGGTGGCATTCCGGTGCCCCGGCGGCCGTTCCCCCCCGAAAACGGCGGTCTGCGTGCCTCGGGGGGTCTACCCTAGATTTCTCCGCGGGAGGTTCCACCAACATACTTTTTGATAGGTTTAGTTTTGTTTAGGCCATATACACATGGAAAGCTAGGTTTGGCACACTTTGGCACACTATAGTCACCGGTATACCCGCAGCGGGACACTTCAGCCTACAAGTCGAGGAATCTTCCAAGTGTTATCGCCCGAAAGAGAGGAATGTCACACATGGGAGCTATGCCTTGCACCATTTGGTGAATCACACCTTCCAACACACTTTCACACATATCCTAGGTCCACTTGCAACTTTTGGTGGCATTCCGGTGCCCCGGCGGTCGTTCCCCCCCCCCGATAACGGCGGTCTGCGTGCCTCGGGGGGTCTACCCCCCTAGATTTCTCCGCGGGAGGTTCGACCAACATACTTTTTGGTAGGTTTAGTTTTGATTAGACCATATACACATGGAAATCCAGGTTTGGCACACTTTGGCACATTGTAGCCACCGGCGGTCGTTCTCTCCCGAAATCGGCGGTCTGCGTGCCCCGGTGGTCACTACCCCGTAGATTTCACCGCGCGAGGCTTCATCCGTGTAGTATATCATGATAATGACATTATTAAATAATACACATGCTAAAATACAGGTTTAATATAATTTTGAAATATATTTGAATCTTAACGATAAGTATAAAATGGTGAAGAGGTCTTTGCCGTGCACAGGCACACGGCAAAGCTGGCTTTGCACGGCAAAGAAGTCTTTGCCGTGCACAAGCGCACGGCAAAGTTTTGGTTGCACGGCAAAGGTGGCGTGGCACACGGCAAAGAGGTGGGGCACGGCAAAGGTGGCGAGGCACACGGCAAAGGTGGCGGGGGCACGGCAAAGGTGGCGGCCCAACCCTATCCACACCCACGCACCGACAGCCACACGTACACAAACACACACCACGCACACGCGCCCCGCTCCCAGCTGCCGCACCACGCACGCCGCCGTCGCGCCGCCGCCACCGCCTACCGTCGCGCCGCCGCTAACGCCGCCTCGCCCCGCCCTCCACAGGCTCGCCGCCGCCGCCTTGCCCTGCTCCCATCGCGCCGCCGCCTCCCTGCTCCCATCGCGCCGCCGCCGCCTTGCCCTGCTCCCGTCGCGCCGCCGCCACCGCCTCCCTCTGCTCCCATCGCGCCGCCGCCTCCCTGCTCCCCATGGGCGCCGCCGCCGCCTTGACCTGCCTCCCGCCTCCCTCCGCCTCGCCCTGCGCCCCGGCCACACGCCGTCGCCGGCCGCCGCCTGCTTCGCCCCCCCACACGCGCGCCGCCTCCGCCTCGCCCTTCCCTCCTCGCGCAAGCGCACGAGCGCGACCTGCCCGACGCCCCCACACCGCGCGCCTTCCCTGCTGCCGGCCTGCTCCGGCGCCCCCCGCGGCCTAGCCCCTCCAATGGCGGCAGGGTGACTAGGTGAGCTTTTTTTGTCATTTTTTGTGTAGTATATGATATAGTTGTATGCTAATTAGCATTTTTTATGTAATATAGGATTTAGTGTGTATTAGGATTTTGTCAATTTGCATGCTAATTAGCATGTTTATTAGGATTTAGTGTGTAATTTAGGATTTTGTTTAGGCATGTTAATTTAATAGTTTATCTAGGTAGCTAAAATAAATATGGTAATGTGATGCAAAGAAATTATAATTTAAAGTTGTCAAATAAATTTTGGAGGCTTGCATAGTAATTCATTTTGTCGCTATGCAGGCGATGCTTCGAGGAGGACACGGGGGGCGGCGTCGCGAGGGTCTCTGAGGGGGCGTCCCGGATCTTCTTCGAGGTGGTCACGGGGGGCGGCGTCGCGGGGGTCTTTGAGGGGGCGTCCCGGATCTTCTTCGCCGGCTGTCGATCACGCTTCGAGGGTGAGAATCCATTCGCCTCTCTCGTACCTAGGTTTTTTTTTGGTCTAGATCACCAAGTATGTCGCGTTACCTAGGCGTCTCTTCCCGACCGTAAGGGTTACGCGGATAAATATGCATTAGTGGTCTCGCATATTATGAAGCGTAACTCTTACGGCATTTATCGGGACAGTCGGCGGATGCGTAGTTGGGTACGTTCTCCCTGCTCTACCCCGATCCGAGTCAGGATTTCGGCAGCGCCTCCCCGTTGTTCTCCGGATGCACACCCCTCTCGGCTTTTTGGCGAGACGTGTATCGGGAGAGCAGCGGGGAGGTGCTGCCGAAATCCTGACTCGGATCGTGCAGAGCAGGGAGAACGTACTCAATCTACGGATCCGGCGGCTGCTAGGAGCCCACCTAGTAGAGATTCAGGTTGATGCATGCGTAAAAAAGGAAAAATTAAAATGCGGATCATGTTTGATAAAAATTCTAAGTTTGTCTGTTTTGGTGCTGGTTAGAGGATGGATAATCGTGACTGGATGTACGATGGCAGAATTGGTCCGTGGAAATATACTGAGGAATGGGGAGAAAAGACCAAGCAGTTCGTGGACAGAGCGTTTGACATCCCTAGCAGACCCAGGACAGTTTTTTGCCCTTGTAGTAAGTGCAACAACCAAAAAACACAGGACAAGGAAACTATGAGTCTTCACCTGATCAAGTCTGGGTTCAAACCGTCCTACAAGATTTGGACTTTTCATGGAGAAAAGGCGAAGAAACGTGCTAGGAAGGAGGTGCGGCAGATTCAGCCTACGAGAGAATATGATACTGGGTTTGATAGGTGCCTAGAGAACTTGGCTAATGGTAATGTGCCTGAAAGCCCTCATGTAGAGGCGGAGACATCTAGGGATGCGGAGACAAGTGAGGAGCCGGAGGAAAACACAAAGAAGTATTACGAGGCTTTGTTTGCTTCGCAGAAACCCCTACACGTAAATACAGATGTCACCCAACTAGATGCCATCGCTCGCCTTTTGGCCTTTAAGTGCCACAGGAATCTGTGCAGAGATGGGTTCGATGAACTTCTGGTCCTCGTTGGCAGCATTCTGCCGAAAGGGCACCTCTTGCCGCAAAACTTCTACTATTCGAAAAAATTGCTCAGTGACCTCAAGATGTCATCTCAGCAGATACACGCTTGTCCAAAGGGATGCATGCTATTCAGAGAGGAGCATGCTAACACAAACTATTGCATCCATTGCAATAGCTCTAGGTACTTTGAGGTTGACACCAATGGTGATGGTCAGAAGAGGCAGACCACGGTTGCCAAGAATATCCTCCGCTATCTTCCAGTTCTACCGAGGATCCAGCGGCTCTTCATGACCGAGGATACTGCCCAGCAGATGAGGTGGGCTGTAGAAGGGATCAGACCAGACAGGTGGCAAGATGATACATCCGTCGGATGGTACCGCATGGAAGAACTTTGTCAAGAAATATCCCTGAAAGCCGGTGACCCGAGGAGCGTAGCAATTGCGATATCAACCGATGGGTTCAATCCATATGGTATGTCGGCTGCGGTATACGATTGTTGGCCGGTGTTTGTTATTCCCCTGAACCTACCCCCTGGCGTCTGCACGAGATCAGAGTACATGTTTGTGTCGATGATAATCCCTGGACCGAAATACCCGGGTAAGAACATGAACGTGTATCTGGAACCACTGATTGATGACTTGCTTCTTGGCTGGGAAGATCGCGGGATCCGAACTTATGACGCGGCAAAGAAGGAACACTTCGATATGTATGCAGTACCACACGTCTCTGCATGACTTGCCGCACGTGCTTTGTTCTGCGGGTGGTGTACACATGGGAAGTGGCCTTGTCCGAGTGTGCAAGCCGTGACTTTCTTCTGGCTAAACAAGGGTGGCAAGTATTCCTGCTTTGATGAAGCTCGGCAGTTCCTTGAGCAGAATCATGAATACAGGAGTGATGTAAAGAGCTTCAAAAAAGGCCGTGTTGTCCATGCACCGAAGCCAATTCCGAAGACCGGACAGGAAACCAAGGCCGAGT
Organism: Lolium perenne; assembly: GCF_019359855.2. NCBI lineage: Eukaryota > Viridiplantae > Streptophyta > Magnoliopsida > Poales > Poaceae > Lolium > Lolium perenne. The sequence goes on along the minus strand of NC_067245.2, from coordinate 202,736,166 downwards.
TAGACGCTCTCCACCCTAACCACGATGGGAATCGTTGCTTGGGAGATGGGGAGACACACCAAGGGACCCACACGCCGAGCTTCAGGAAGCGTCCTTACTTTGAGTTTCTCGAGCTCCCGCATAACATTGATGTAATGCACACCGAGAAGAATATCAGTGAAGCCATTTGGAGCACCATAGTGGACACTGAGAAGACGAAGGATAACATAAAGGCTCGAATTGACCAAGAAAAGTTGTGCGATAGGCCAGAGTTGAACATGAAGCCACCTCAAGGTGCCAAAAAAACTTGGACTAAGCCACACGCTCCGTTCCGCCTCACAAAGGCCCAAAAAAGGGAGGTCTTCCAATGGATGAAGGACTCCTTGTTTTTCCCTGATGGGTTCGCAGCCAACTGGATGAGGGGTCTTAACATTGAAACGTTGCGAGTACAAGGACTGAAGAGTCATGACTACCACGTAAGGATTGAGCGGATAATGCCGGTGATGATTCGAGGCTATGTCCCCGAGAAGACATGGCGAGTGCTAGCGAGGTTGAGTTATTTCTTCCGCCAGATTTGTGCTAGGGAGTTAGACACTAAAGTGATTGAGAAGCTGGATGAACAGGCACCCATGTTGCTTTGCGATCTAGAGAAGATCTTTCCTCCAGCGTTCTTTAATCCGATGCAACATATGATCCTCCACCTCGCGAAGGAATGCTTAAAGGGGGGGCCGAATTGGGGCCGTTGGCGCTTTGGTCCCGAGAGAGAAACACAAAAGCTTCGTCGGATGACGGCAATAAATGCAAGATCGAAGCATCCATAGCCGAGGCAGTCCTGAACGTGGAGGTGGCAAACTTCACCACTAAGCACTATGATCCCAACATTCCCACAAAGCACAACCCGGTCCTCCGTTACAATGCCGCCAACAATGAAGATGTACCCAAGCTTAGCATCTTCATAGGGCTTGGCGGCAAGTCAAGTGGCTCGAAGCCGTACACAACAAATTTACATGAGCGGGAGTTGATCCACTCATATGTCTTGAACACCATGGTGGAAGTGAAGCCGTACATCAAGTAAGTGCTAACCATTTAGTTATTCGCAAACATTCATCGTATGTTCGTGGCTAACTCTTCCTCCGTTCATTCTTATAGACAATTCACGGCTAAATATTGGAGGTATACCCACAGGGATCCTACCTCGGAAGAATCCAAGGATATTTTCGATAAGGGCGGCGGTCACGGTTTCAGTAGCTGGTTCTGTGGTTTGGTACTATCCTATCCAAATTTGTTTGTACACTGTCGACATTTCGGCCGACATTTCTTGTTCTAAACTTGTCGTCCTAATCTTGTAGGCAAGAACTGACAAAGACATGAATCCCTTGCTACGAAAAATTGCTAGGGGCTTCAACCATTCCGTCGACTCGTTCAATTCTTATGACGTGAACGGGTATCGCTTCCAGACCCATCAATACACAACAAGCCGTCCAAACAAGAAGACAATAAATAGCGGGGTGGTATGTCAAGGTGATGATGGACTCCATTACTATGGAAGAGTCGAGGGTATATACGAGCTGAATTACGGGTTTGACAAAGGGCTAAATCCCGTCGTATTCAAATGCCATTGGTTCGACCCACGTCGCGTGAGACGGGATCCTGAAATTGGATTGGTCGAAGTTGAAAGAAGCTCTGTTTATAAGGGAGAGGACGTGTACATTTTGGCCACCCAAGCCTTCCAAGTATTCTATCTCCCGTACGCGTGCCGAAACCCGACCAAACGTCTACATGGATGGGATGTTGTGATGACGGTTCCTTCACGCATTAGGCCACCCCCGCCAAACAAGGACGATTACCGCGCGTAGACCCCTCAACAAGGATCGATGATTTTTATCAAGAAGAAGGGCTCCCCGGTCATTTCACTATTGACTTGTCGGCCGTTGTTGATAACATGGTCGTAGACGATGAGCAAGAAGAAGATGCGGTTATGGAGGAAGACAATGAAGAATATGAAGCTGAGGATGTGTGTGCCGTAGAAGACCTAAGTTTGCTCGAGGCGTTCAAAGCGAGGCATTGACCTAGATCCAAATGGACCACCTCCAGGTTTCATCGATGATTATTGGTTCGCTGAGCCTGATGATGATGAAACATGTGGTCCAAATACGATGTCGACATAGGCTACTGATCTATGTAGTTGTAATTACGAGGCTATCCTATATATGTACTGAACTATGTGTTATTTGTAATAAACTATGATCTATGTAGTTGTAATTGTGAGGCTATCCTATGTCTTGAACTATGTGCTATTTGTAATAAACTATGATCTATGTCTTGAACTATGTGCTATTTATTGTTGATTTCACTAATATTCATCTGTTTACATTGCATACTAATAAACCACTCTTTTCATTGTGTTTGCAGGTGATTGAAACATGCCGCCAAGAAAAAGAAAGGGAGGTTTCAAAAAGAAGATCAAGGCCGTGGCTGAGCTTGTGGGACTTTCGAGTGGTTCGTCGTCGCAGACACGTCCTCCTAGCGCTCCTCCTAGCCCTCCACCACGGAGGAAGAATGCCCAGCCACGGCGACTTCGTACCCCTTCTCCTAGTCCTCCCCAGCCGAGGATGATGACGAGGAGCAGTGGGGTGGGGAGGACGAGGAGGACGGTGAGGAGCACGGTGGGCAGGGACGAGGAGGCCGGTGGGTAGGAGGGTGGGGAGGACGGTGGGGAGGACGGTGGGGAGGACGGTGGGGAGGACGGTGGGGAGGACCTCGAGGGAGGATGAGGGGCTGGGGGTATGCCGCAGGAGCTAGACCCGACCCTAGTTTGGTCTCCGCCGGTGGAGGAGGTGTACGTTGCAGCCGAGGAGAGGCTGGAACCACGGGACAAGAAGCCGTATAGGCGCGGGATTACGAAACTCCCCAAGCTAAAAACTTGGGCCTTCCGCGATGTTGTTCTCGTGCCCGCCGGAAAGACGTACATGCTGATCTTGGCATTCCATTATTGAAATTTTTATCATTATACATATTTTTATCACATGCATACTGATTTTGGCATTTCGTTGTGCAGCATGTTCAAGTATGGCGACCCGAGGAGGAAGCCGACACGTGAGTACCCGAACATCCTTGGAGGCATAATTAGGAAGCATTTCCCTGGGATTGTCAATCTCCCTACTGGTGGCCGCGACGTGGCTTGGACTTGGAAGCACTACAGCTACGCGGAAGATCCTAGCGGCAAGTACGGAAACATGCAAGAGCGGGTTGTCCGCCACTTCGGGTACGTGACTTTTGGCTTCTTAGCATTCAAACACTTCTTGGCTACCAATAGTTGCTCTAATTCATCTTATTTTACCTATGTGCATGGTTGCGAAATACTTCACGAGGGCTGAGGGCAAGGAAATTGCGTGCGACGTTATCTTACACGAGTTGTGCAGGGTGAGGGTGAGCGGCATGCACTACGAGGCACGTGTCCGGTAAGGCCCGCGACCGGCACGCCGAGCGCAAAGTTTGGATGAGTAAGGCTGATTGTCGGGATACGCTCATGGCACCATGGCGCACTGCAGTATTAGCATCGATGTGTTATTTATTTCCGCATTTTCATGTAGTTTATGTTCTAATAATGGGTCTATCTTGTGTATGTAGCACCCTCCTCGCACGTCGGGAAGACAGGGCGTGCTTTCTTGCGATGGTCATATGGTGGACATCCCGCGAGTACGCCCGGAAGCACGAGGAGGGCAAGCGAAGCGTTCGAGAGATGGGAGGTGGATCACATGTCCTGGGCAGCAAGAACTTGGCCCTTACCTTGCAGGATGAGGTGAGCAAGTGGTTTCTTCATTCTTTCGTTTTATGTTATTGCTAGCCCCGCAAGTGTCTCCCTCTTCACTTAATTGCATGTACTCTTTTGCAGGAAGTGAAGACAGGCGTGGCACCAAACTTGTTTGGCTTTTTCCAAAAGTCGAAGACCAGGAAGGAGCCGCATCCTGAAACGGGGTCCTTGTGGGTCAACGACCTAGCGGAGGGCCAGTGTGGCGCGTACCGCTCGAAGTTCAAGGACAAGCACGGCGAAGACGCCGACCCAACCACCGAAGAGTTTGACGTTGAGGTTGCGGTGCTTGCGGGACAAGGCAAGAAGGGTGGCCGCCTATGGATTGCTGACGGGTTAGTCGACCCAAGTACCATTCCATCTCTACGCCGCATCCGTCGTGGGCGTACGAGCGAGCAGCCTCGGGTAGAGACCCGCCCACGGGCTTCGGACCTAGCTATCGAGAAGTTACGGGTAAGTTCTTCGTCGATCCTCTACGCTTCATTACATGTTTTCCATTGCAATGTTGCGACATCGCGGCAACACAACGTAGGCGGAGATGGAAGAAAGGGAACGGAGGCACCAAGAGGAGCAGATGCAGATGCGGCGGCAGCTTAGGGAGAACATGCAGATGCGGCACAGATGTTGCGGCAGATGCAACAACAAAGCAGATGTTCCGGCAGATGTTCATGAACCAGACCGTGCTGACTTCACCACCGGGGAGTAGTGGTCCTAGCACGTCGTGTCCTCCTATGTTCCCACATTTTGTAAGTGGTTAACTTAATATCTCCGTCTCAATCTTGTTTGTTGTCTAACCGAACTTTGGATATTGCAGATCCCCACGCCCGATCCGGCTGTGATGGCGCTCCTCCAGCAAGCGCCAAGTCAGAGCCCGCTGACACCTGGCTTGACCGTCAACAATACGGGCATCATCCGGAGCCTGCAGCAGTTTCTAGGTGAGTTCTCCTACACTTCTAATTCTTCCATACCATGTCACTTGTGAATTTTAGCCATTCAACCATGTCAATTTTAGCCAGTATGTTCAATTTTACCTATTCCATGTTAATTTTAGCCATTCCATATCATCCTTAGCCATTATGTTGAATTTTAGCCATTTCATCCAAATTCTAGCGATTATGTTCAATTTTAGCCATTCCATGTCAATTCGAGTTCTTCCATGTCAATTTTAGCCATTCCATGTCAATTCTACTTCTTCCATGTCAATTTTAGCCATTCCATGTCAATTCTACTTCTTCCATGTCAATCCTAGTTCTTACATGTCAATTTTAGCCATTCCATGCCACTTATGCATAGATATCTATGAACTTGTAGGAGGTGGAGAAGGACAAGGAAGTGGAGATGGACAAGGAAGTGGAGAAGGACAAGGAAGAGGCCAAGGTTGATGTTGCTTGTGTATGAACTTGTTGTGCGACTTGGAACATTCTATGTTGGAGACTTTGATGTTGATGTTGCTTGTATGAACTAATTATGCGACTTGGAACTATTGTATGGACTTTGTTGGATATGAACTATGTTGTTGATGATGCAATACTCTATATATTGTGCTATATGTGTATCTGGACTGTTATTTGTATTTGTGAATTGCGTATGCAGGGATTAATGGGGAAGCAGGAAAATTCTGGCAAAATTTGCACAATCTTTGCCGTGCACATGCACACGGCAAAGGCCACAGCACACGGCAAAGGCACTCTTTGCCGTGCACATGCACACGGCAAAGGCTGCCCACGCTGCCCACCTGACGTTGCTGTACCTACCTTTGCCGTGCATGGTGGAAGAGAAGCACACGGCAAAGCCAAATCTTTGCCGTGCGAGTTGGATAGGAAGCACACGGCAAAGAAACTCGCACGGCAAAGAGGCCAAACGCACGGCAAAGGAATCCGCACGGCAACGATGCCACAGCTCACGGCAACGCTGCGTCGCTCGGCAAAGCCTTTGCCGTGCGACTTTCGCGCGACACACGGCAAAGACCCCTTTGCCGGGCGGATCTTTGCCGAGCAGTCTTTGCCGTGCACGGCCGCACGGCAAAGGCTTTGCCGAGCCGGTTTGTCCCTTTGCCGTGCGTTTGGGCTGCACGGCAAAGCCCTGTTTTGCCGTAGTGAAGGGCTTCAGTCTCTTTGACTCGTCGCTTTTGTGCAGTGTATATATGGAACTATCTAGCTATATATTTTTTTACAAATGAATTGACCCTACCATAGCTAGCTCTATCAACCTCATGAACTTCATATGAATATTGGAGGATTGTATTTCTAAGGAATTTTTTCTTTAGAGTTATTTGGTTTTAGGATTATGAACTTAGAGGCTAATTTGCATGCCATTTCATAGAAAAAATCCCCTTAGTTAGGTCTAATAACCCCATGGAAATTTGTTTGAGTGAGAATTATATATAGCTCAAATAGATTATTATCGAAATGAATAGATTGGCTCTGCCTTAAGTAAGAGAAAATTCCATCTATATCATTTAAATCAATTCCCTTTAGAACTATTCTTTCAGGCTCTCTTTGGATTGTATACGAATTTTAGAGACCATTGATTCAAACGAATTTTATACTATTTTTTGGAGGATTCGGTTCCTTAGCAATTTTCCTTCTTCGATGTTCGATTTACATAACTGGAATCCCTAGGATTCTTTACCTAAGGATTTACTTGTACTATTTTTTGGAGGAAAATTTTCGTCAACTCAAATCTCTTGCTTGAGTATATTTATTTTTACTACGGCGTCAACCGCTCCTTGATCAAAATCTTGTATTTTTGCAACACTACAGGATTAAAGATCGAAGACATTCTGCTCTAATTCTGTCATTTTATCTTCCCGTATTTTGTGAACCATCCCGATCAAAGGGGTCATTCTAGGAATTGTATTGGAGTCCAACCGTAGGATTGTTTTCCTATGGACTTTCTTTTGATCAAAAGAGAGTTGTTACCGGCCCATTTCCGATTGATTGGTATCATATGCTCAATTTCATAGAAATTTTAAGACTTAATTATATTAGGTGATATCCGCTGTAGCTTCTTTTTAAGACTCATTCACATGGGGTCAAGGAACTTTCTGTGTTCCATCTGGATGAATAATCATGTAGTTTCCCTTGCAGTTCAAAATCTTCCATTTTTGCGGGTAAGCCTGCCAGATTCTCATGTTTTTTTCATTGAATTTTTTCTTTGCCTCAGTGACAACGATTGCATGCACCTATTCCATGAGGCCCTCCAAACTTGCCTTTGACAAATTCCTTTGTTTTCCCTTGGTGCAACTAAATAACCTCTATTACCTATACATGAGTTTTCCATACATAAATTATTCAGTATGACCTGCAATTACACATGGTCAGTTGAAACATATTTTGAATGGAAGTATTTATCCCTAGTTGATTATTGATCTCAACGAGGAGGCAAGTGTTGTGGCATTTGGTGTTTCGCTCGTACTTGAGTTGTCGGTGAGCTAATTTCTTGGATTTGTTTTTCAAAGTCTTAGAAATGTGGTGGTGTTGTAGATATATAATTGGCAAATAATTATATTTTAAATATAATAAACAGAATAAGTAATCCATAAAATTGATGCGGTGAGATGGTTATGCATAAAAGAGTATGATTCATGATAATTTATAGTTGTGCAATTTGGACAAATATATGTGTGATGTCATATCCCATGCGCGGGAATTTGCTACGAGAGTCACCCTTGAATAGCCAATGCCTCTAACATTCAGCCTATCGCTAGACTATGTTGTCATCCTTGTCGTCGCGTTATTCAATGGTCGATCGGCTTGGTGATTGAGATCATAAGATTAGACCATAGCACGTCTCGTGGTTTCTCATGCTTCTCGTACCATCTTCACTAGTTGTTGGCTCTAACACGTGCCACATCAAGGTCGCGATTTTTCTAAACGGTGTGTATACACGTAGGTAGTTGGACAACACACACCGCAAAACCAATGATTGTATAAATCAAATGTACATAAAAGACTCATTATTTCCAATCTCCTACATTTCCAATGCCGAGGTGAACTACTCACTCTTGAGGGAAAGAGTGCTTACAACAAAGGAGATAACCATAAGGACAATCATCAGATAAATACGTAATTATAAAATAAGGATAAATTATTTGACCAAAATAACAACCTCATGAATAATGGTGAAACTCGGAGCAGACTAATGTGCTCTTCCTTATGCTGGTCTAAATCACCAAAGACGTAGTGTGAATATTGGCCGTGGAGGAAAATTCGGTGCAAAATCGATGTGAAGTGATCTTCCCCTCCAAATATCTTATCTCTTCTTCCCTCAGTCATGGAAGAAAAACAATTTAGTTTGTCCGTTGATGGCCTGCAAGAACACATGATCGTCTGTTAGAGATAGTGCCCTAGAGACAAATAATAAAGGATATTTATTATTATATCTCATAATACGTTTTATGCCATGCTATAACTGTATTAAACGGAAACATTGACACACATGTGGTATGTAAACAAACCAGGGTCCCTAGTGAGCTTCTATGCGAACTAGCTCGTTGGTCATCCAATAATCCAGGTTTTCCGATCATGTACATTTATGTCAATTGACAATGGGTGAATGATATGATGGACATACCCAATATAAGAATTGCAATGCGATCAAATCACAAAGTTAATCATTGCGATAATTATAAAATCATAACAACCTAATCCTTAGACTGTGAGATAATATCTAATCTCTATCGATCACCGGAGGCTGCCTTGACTGCATCAATTGTCACACCATAACAGGGTGATCATAAATGTGTTCTCAGGTATTTCGAAGGGGTAGGCTCAGGTGTATGTATCGAGATTAGGATTTGTTCATCTCTGTGATGGAAAGATACTCTGGGCCCGCTCGGTGAGACACTTAAATGAATTAATATTAAAATATGTATTTTATTTAATTAAAAAGGTGAAACTCACCTTAATGGGCCCTCCTAGAGGGGAGCCCATTAAGATGGCAGGCCACCCCAATGGATAGGATGGGGATGGGGTAGCTAGGGTTTCATGTTTTGGACTAGGCCCACCATGGTTGGCTGATACATCTCAAATATATCTACTTTTTCAAGCACTTTGCTCAATGCTTTGCTCCGGAATCGCACCATACTTGGATGAAAACTGCTGAATCTGATGTTGTTTTTATTTACCATCACGATGAAAGTAAATAAAGCATAGACCATAAATAATTTGTGTTGAATCTCACCCTGATGGATTTTGCAAAGCTATTAATGTCCCAAATGTTGGGAGTTGGGAAGAAATCCCTAGTGATTCTGATGAGGAACTCCGAGCATTTTGGAGAAGCATTGATGTGGATGTTTCTAATGATATCCGTAGGAGTAAACCCTCTCATATTCAACATCCAGGGTTGAGGTACTTTGTTTTGTTCCTAGTTAGGGGATTCCTAGCTACGAAGAATGTAACTTCTTGCACATGTCATGTTGTCTATTTGTTGAGATGTGCTAGGAATGGAACTTATCATGCATTTAACTTGAGAGTAATTCCTGATAGAACTTTGTCTTATGATGTTTATCACAATGAAACTAAACCACCCTATGCAGGTGTTATTGTCACTATGGTCTATGAGCACATTAGAGAAGAACATGGATTTAACAACATTGGAACTGAAATTTTAGAGTCCAACTTGTTGGATTCTACAATGTTGGTTTAAATGGATATTCTTGTTAGAGTGTGGTATAAGGATTTTTATAAGTATAAGTATATGGTTAGGCAAGGTCTCTTTGCTTGAACTATGCTTCCTCGTCTTTAATATTTTGATAGGTTATCAGATAGATGGATCATCGAACAAGAGGATCATGAGTGGGAGTTGGCTCCCGAAGCTCCACAGGATGACGCATGGCCCGAGGAGGCCCCTGAGCCTCCTCGTCAGGAGATGTTGGAGGAAGTACGCGTGCCACCACAGGCAGAGTGGTATGAGCCTTTACCACCTGCACATGATGCATGGATTGCACCCGCGCCAGCTGCACAGGACGCATGCGCCCGCGCCGCCAGCACCAGAACTCTGGGGGTTCGCACCTGCCGCTCCCGACTACTCTACCAGCCTGGGGAAGGATCTTCTTCCCAATGGGAAAATGAAGGTGCTTCTTGACAGTGGGGGAAGTCAGGGCCCTTCTACGATGATCGATCGCACGGTTGGGGTCCAGGCTCCGATTATCCCGGCTACTTGCTTCGCCTCAAACTTGGGGGAGTATGTGTTCTTCTGCCCCTTCTCCATTGTATATTGCCATGATAGTTTTCTTTGTGTGCATTGTAGTTCTTTTTATTTTTGAAATTTGAAAAAACAAAAAGATTACTTTTTTTCTGCATTTAGTTTCGTTTTAACAAAAACCCAAAAAACAAAAAGAGTTTCATTTTAGCAAAACTATGAAAAGGAAGTAAAACAAATCTGCACGATGTTGTTCAACGTTTTATTTTTAATTCTTAGCACGTAACTCCGATTGGGCTGAAATTTTCTCATCACTTATAACTTGTCATCCCCTGCTCTCACAAAAATTGGAAAAAAATTCCTGGGATGTTTAAGTAGGCCTAAAAAGGGTTGCACAACTGCTGAAATTTGTTGGCAGATTTTGTTTTTCATCACTAAAAGTAGCTAGTTGAATTTGCTATTGGTCCAAAATAAATTCTATATTTCTATATGGATCCCAGCTACATGAGACATCTTATTGACATCATATTTTTAAGGTTGCTACTGTAGGAATGATATGCGTCGAATGAACCAAGTTTAAATTTCTTAATTCTATATGTGAGCTTGTTGCGCAGTTCCAGTTGGGAGAGGAAGAACAATGATGATGAAACTGTATGTGAGGATCGATAAAAGAGGTATGACACCTTTGCTATATTCATGTATGGAATTTAACGATATCAAATACTTGTGGATGGTTTCATCAATACTTGGGAGAATAATATTAGATGTCTACTATTTTTGTGTTCTCCTCTCTATTTATGATGCAAGTGAGATATTATTGAGGAATGCTATTTATAAATGATTGAGAGATATTGGTTGTGAGTAAAGTCTACACATCCCATTGATGACCCACAGGTATAGGGGACCGCAACAGTTTTCGAGAGAAGTAAAACCCAAACTTATTGATTCGACACAAGGGGAGACAAAGAATACTTATAAGCCTTAACAACGGAGTTGTCAATTCAGCTGCACTTGGAAAAGCACTAGTAACATGGGTGATGTGAAAGTATCAGTAATATGAGAGCAATAGTAATAGTAACACAACAACAATAGCAGTAACACAGATGCAATGACACCAGAAAATATTCCAGTGCGTAGAGCAATGATGATGACAGGACCGGAGTTCCCAGCTATAAACACTACTGGTAACTCTCCAAACAAATAACATGTGTTGGGTGAACAAATTACAGTTGGGCAATTGATAATTGTGAGGACATGAAAATGCATGCTATGATAAGATAAAGTTTACTGTAGTATTTAATTGGACATTACAGCATGATACACAGACTGCTATCCAACATGCATCTGTGCCTAAATAATCCACCTTCAGGTTAGCATCTGCACCCCTTTCAGTATTAAGTTGCAACCAACAGATTATTGCATTAAGTAAAGTGCATAATGTAAACAACACAATTATCCTTAGACAAAGCATTGTTCTTTTACCCCTAGTGGCAAAAACACATCCACAACCTTAGAGGTTGTTGTCACTCCCCCAGATTAAATGGAGACTGAACCCACTATCTAGCATAAATACTCCCACTTTGAGATACTAGCAACTACTTGATCAGGGTAACCACAAGTACCGAAGAGCATGCAAGATCTTAAATAAATAATAATATGATAACATGATGAACAATCTGATCACTATTCCACAATTTATCGGATCCCAACAAAAACAACACCAATTACATCATATGGATCTCAATCATGTAAAGCAGCTCATGAGATCATTGTATTGAAGTAGGGAGAGAGTACTAACTAGCTACAGCCAAGAACCCGTAGTCCATGGGGGAACTACTCACAAACCATCATGGAGTCGAAGTGGAGGCGATGGTGTCGATGGAGATGGCTCCGGGGGTCAATCTCCGTCCCGGCAGGGTGCTGGAACAGGAATTTCTGATCCCCGAAACTTGTCTTCAATGGCGGCGGAGTTGCGGAACTTTTCGTGGATGGAGGCTCGGGTGTTTAGAGTTTTCCCAAGGAAGGCAATATATATGAGGAAGGGCGAGGTCGGTGGGCGCCCGAGGGGCCCACACCATAGCCAGGCGCGGCCAGAGGTGGGCCCGTGCCATGGCATGGTGTGGCCACCTAGGTGCCATCCTCCGTCTCTGCTTTGGACTCCGTCTTCCTGTCGGGAAAAATAGTAGGTTTGGCTTTTGTTTCGTCCAATTCCGAGAATATTTCCTGTACAACTTTTCTGAAATACAAAAACAGCACAAAACAGGAACTGACACTATGGCATCTTGTTAGTAGGTTAGTTCCAGAAAATGCATAAAAATGCCACGAAGTGTAAACAAAACATATAGTAATTTGTGTAAAACAAGCATGGAGCATCAAAAATTATAGATACGTTTGCAACGTATCTCCCATTATACATGTTATTGCGGACTTGACACATATTCAATGATGAATTACATTCCTATGTGTCTTTAAAATATGAAGGTTGATGCATGTATGACAGTCCAACCCTTTAAATGGCAGAACTCATCGTTGAAACATATATAAGTCGGTTGATAGTATATTTGGTTGACCAACCATTTTCTTTTAGCCTTGAACCACTGAGCCACCTCCTAGAAAAAGAAAAGAAAAGGAGATAAGAAAAAGAGAAAAAAACGAAAGAAAAAGATTCAGAGAAAAAAATTGAGAGAGAGTTAGAAAGGATGCTCACCGTCTATTGTTCATGTTGTCCCGGTATGGATGACCTATAGTAGAGGTATCTATCTCATTTGGTCCTTTTTAGAGGCGGCATGGAGGTACCTCATTGCGGTACTCGTGAGAGAAGAGCAACGGGCCGCTAATAAAAGCCATGCCAAATCATGGTGAAAGTTTTAGCAAAGAGCATCCTCAATTAGAAGAGTGAAGAAATGAGAGATTGGAAAAAAGAAAGAAATAAAAAAGGAGGAAATAAGGAGAAGAGATAGAACCCAATGAGTTGGCTGCTTTGAAGACAGAAATGGCTAAAACTAAGAAGTGTCCAGGTGACTTACACTTTTATCCTGAAAAGGGATGTACCCCTTCCACTCATAAGGTGTTAAAGCTAATAAGCAAACACCTACCTTTCCACTCCACTTTATGGTCAACCAAAAAATACTAGTTTCTTACTCATGTATGAGTCCTCTATCAGAGTTTGAATGTTAAAGTACATGAAGGATACGACATCTTCACATTATTTGGTTTTGCAATGCAAGTATGATGAAATTACTAGTCAACAATTGGAGGAATCAAAAGGTCTCAACAGCCTTGCTCATGATTCAATCAAATGCGATGCAGGAACTTTACTTTTTGGTACTACCAATTAATCTTGTCGAAATAGTGTTGCCATATAGTACCTCCTTTACACCATGCACGGATAGAGGAACATGAACATAGTGCATATTTAGTAACACTTTGTCTTTCATTTGTGAAGCTATGTATGTAATAATTGTCATGTTAAATTGTTGATGCATGCATAGAGCAAAGTTCTTGCCAAAGTCTTTTATCGCTTCTACACTGTGTTTGAGTTGTTTGAGGACAAACAACGAGCTAAGATTGTGGGAGTTGATACATCTCAAATGTATCTACTTTTCCAAGAACTTTGCTCAATGATTTGCTCTAGAATCTCACCATACTTGGATGAAAACTGCTAAATTTGATGATATTTTTAGCAAAGTCTCCTTTTTGTCAAGTTTTCGCTGGAAATAAAATTGGGGAAAAATACCAGGGACCTTTTTCACAAAAAGGAAGGACCTGGAGCTTTGGATCACGAGAGGGGAGCCATGAGGCCCAAACGAGGCCAGGTGGCGCGCCCTACTTCTTTGGGCGTGCCACCTAGGCCCGTTTGACCCTCGATCGCCGTCTCGCCTCCCCCCTTCGCATGGTGCCTTGTATAACCTAAAAACTTACGTACCCCCTGGAAGGAGACGACGTTTCGTGAAACAGAGCGCCACCGAGACCACGATCTTCACCCCGGAGAGAGGGATTTTGAGGGTCAGATTGATTCTGCTCTCCACCCCGAAGAGAGGGATTTTGAGGGCTTCTTCATCATCATCACCACCACCGACATCATCAACAAGCATCATGGACTCACTCTCCATCACCATAAGTGAGTAGTTCTCTGTAGGCTTAAGAGGTGGATGAGTTTTGGATGAGATCGATCATGTAATCATCCATATGTATCGAGATTTGAGATGTTCGTCTTGAAGATATTCTTGTATGAGTGTTGGTACACCTTTGCTATCTTTAATGCTTGTTACTAGGGACCGAGTGACATGATTTTAGTACTGAACCTATATTGCTTTATCATATAAATGAGGTTGGTATTTATCTGCAAGGTGTATTACTTGTTATTATGTTGACCCTACGAATCCCTAAGGTGAGAGATAGCGAAAGACATAGGGATATGTGATAGTTCTAGGATTATGTGTGTTCATGAATCTTAATGCTTTGTTCCGGTCTATTCGAAAGGGTAGACCTTAATTGGTTGCAGTTCCAAGTTGGCCCTGGTAAAATATGTTATGCAAATTTTCTTTGTTAGTATGCATAACCATATTTGGATCACACACCTACACACAACTGAATTAGAGATGAATGCTATGTTAGTTGGATTAAATTACATGATCAATATCATCCATACATTACCCCATTGCTGCCTCATGACTATGCTTTTAGCCACTGAAAGTTTCACATTATTTCTTCCGGTGAAAACTGGAAATCTGTTGCTTTTATTTACTGTTTGCTTTTGCTGCTTTGAATCAACTGCTATAAAATCACCACTTGCTTTGTGAGTTTATATATATACATGTGTGATTGGGAGTGACGTCTCAATTGCTAAAGTCTTATTGGTATGCTTGTGTTCCCTTTGAGTCGAACTATAAATTTTGGTAATACTTCCCGTCAAAGTCTTATTAGTATACTTGTGTTCCCTTTGAGTCAAACTATAAATTTTGGTAATACTTCCCGTCAAAGATTTCAGCGACCCCCTATTTAAGGTGTGGGAGACACAAGGGTTGGAGGCATCCCAATGCATCTGGGGAGGAGAGCACTTCTCCCACCCCATGCGCCTCCACCATATCTCTCTCAAGTTTTCTCTCCCGAGCGATCTGTGCACGTGGGGGACAAATCCATCCCAATATGTTGTCGTGTTGCTGGTGTTTCGATCCAGAAGGTCTACTTCCGCAATCTCGGCTTGATTAAAGGTTTGGGAGTCATCACCAGACAATGTACGTGTGCGAAATCACATAGGTGCTGCCATTTGTGGCGCCTACCGTTGTACGAGGAATCTCCACGAACCTAAGGTTGGCGACGAAGTACGACTACATCATACATGTTTGAGCGGAACGTTAATCACTTTCGTTCTATGAGGGTATGTCACCAAAATATTCTCGTTACAATGTTAATCCTAGATAGATCTGGGCAATCGGAATACACTAGTTAGAAATTTTATTGTTTTTTGTTGCCAATCCCAACATCGTCAGAGCATAAATTCGTGGAAGTATTCTCCCAGTTTTTATATCAAACTCAATGAGGAGTGATAAGTCAATTGTTGTCGGTGTTTCTATCACACCCAAGGTGTCACAGTGTCTTGAGTGAATTGACGACAAGTATGAAGGTGGGGGTGGTGAGCCGAAAGTAATTGCTAGAAGGTGATTGAACATAAACAAAGGGAGAAAATAGTAATGAAATAAAGTAACCAATTGTGTTTAAAGTTTTTTGCAGATGAGAGGTTAGGCGCTGAGAGGTTCAGTTCATGGTGATAGTGAGTGTGCTATGAATGAAAATGGAATGTAAAAGTAACTCCGCATATTAGTATACAAGTAGGTGAGCTACCCTTTAGTTATCTACTCCTCCATACCGGGATCTGTAGACACTATTGTCCAATCACCTATTACCATCATCAATGCCCAGCGTATTTTTTAGGGTCGTGAAATCAGACCAACATATTAAGGTTAATGGTTCCTCGTTCTCTTCGAGTTGTGTTCACTTCTCGTTGATATCTCCACTGTCACTAGGAGGTCGTGGAGTTGCTAGATAACATGTGTTCAACTATGTAGATCTCTAGATCATGTTGTTCGGGCCCTTCATTAGACAACAAGAATTATGAAAACCATAGATGATCAATCTCATAGATATTAATAACAATATCTTTGACAAATGAATGCTAATAATAATAATAATAATAATAATAATAATAATAATAATAATAATAATAATAATAATAATAATAGGAACATCACAGCTCACAAATCCCCCATATATCTGATGGCTCCCAAGTGCAGGAGATCAATTGTAGTACTTTTCAATAAAGAAATGTTGTCGAACCCACGAGGAGCTGAAGGTATTGGTGATCAAAAATAACAAGAAAGCAGTAATAATAAAGTAACGATTTTAGATGTTTTGGGTATATAGTTTGCAATAAAAATAAAGTGCAGAAAGTAAATAGAAAATAAGTAAATGCTCTCGATGAGAGAAAATCTCAATCCTCTATGGAGCAAGAGGACAAGCTAAAGTGTGTGCTTATATGAGACAAAAGTTCTCGGGGAAGGCATGGATTCACTAGTATCTGAGTTCTAGACAACATGGTAAATATTTTGTCAAGCTGTATTCAATTCGGGGCGGAGCCTTAATTAGGTGCAGCCATAAGTGTTGGAGATAATGCCCAAGAGGCAATAATAAAGTGTTTATTATAATATATCTTTATGTTTATGATAAATGTTTGCATACCATGCTATAATTGTATTAACCGAAACATTGATACATGTGTGTTATGTAAACAACAAGGAGTTCCTAGTAAGTCTCTTGTATAACTAGCTTGTTGATTAATAGATGATCATGGTTTCGTGATCATGAACATTGGATGTTATTAATAACAAGGTTATGTCATTGGATGAATGATATAATGGACACACACCCAAATAAGCGTAGAATAAGATCAAGTCATTAAGTTCAACTTGCTATTAGCTTTCGATACATAGTTACCTAAGTCCTTCGACCATGAGATCATGTAAATCACTTACACCGGAAGGATGCTTTGATTACATCAAACGCCATTGCGTAAATGGGTGGTTATAAAGATGGGATTAAGTGTTCGAAAAGTGTAAGGTTGAGGCATATGGATCGAGAGTGGGATTTGTCCATCCCGATGACGGATAGATATACTCTAGGCCCTCTCGGTGGAACGTCGTCTGATTATCTTGCAAGCATGTGATTAGATCACAAGAGATGGCGTACCATGGTACGAGTAAAGAGTACTTATCGGAGACGAGGTTGAACAAGGTATGGAGATACCGATGATCGAACCTCGGACAAGTAAAGTATCGCGTGACAAAGGGAAGTGGTATCATATGTAAATGGTTCAATCGATCACTAAGTTATCGTTGAATATGTGGGAGCCATTATGGATCTCCAGATCCCGCTATTGGTTATTACTCGGAGAGGAGTCTCGACCATGTCTGCATAGTTCGCGAACCGTAGGGTGACGCGCTTAAGGTTCGATGTCGCATAAGTAGATTCGGAATATGAGATGGAGACCGAAGTTTGTTCGGAGTCTGGGATGGGATCCAGGACATCACGAGGAGGTCCGGAATGGTCCGGAGAATAAGATTCTTATAAGGGAAGTTGATTTCTAGGTTTCGGAAAAGTTCGGGATTTTTCCGGTGGAAGACCGGAAGGTTCTAGAAGGTTCCGGAGGGGTCCACCATGGGGCCTACGACCTAGGGGGCCCACCTGGGTTGAGGGGGTGCTGCCAAGCCCTATTGGGCCAGGCGCACCAAGCCAATAGGGCCAGGCGCACCAAGCCCCAGAGGCCCAGGCCGGCCACCCCCCAAACCCTAAAGGGGGGGATCAACTTGGGGGGCAAGATACCCCTCCCCCTTTGTGCCACCGGCCCTAGATGGGTTGGGGTGCAGGGGGGCCACCCAACCGACCTGCCCCCCTATATAAAGAGGGGAGGGGGTGGCCGGCCACTTGCCCCTTCACCACAACCCTGCCCGCCTCCTCTCTTCCTCCACCATACGTTGTTCCGGCTTGGCGAAGCCCTGCAGCTTTTCTTTCTCCACCACCACCACCACGCCGTCGTGCTGCTGGAACTTGGAGGAGATCTACCACACCTCCGCTGCCCGCTGGAACGGGGAGAGGAAGGGCTTCATCGACACCGTACGCGCGACCGAGTACGGAAGTGCTGCCGGATTGCAGCACCGGGACGATCGTCTACACCAACAACGAGATTAATCTCGTAGTCTTTGGAATCTTCGAGGGTTAGTCTCATCTCTATCTCTTTGCTCTGATCTCATAGATTAGATCTTGGCTTTTCCATAGACTAGATCTTGGATTTATTCGTCTTTGCGGTAGGAAATTTTTTGTTTTCTATGCAACGAACCCATCAATAAGCATATGCAAATACACCCCTTATGATGGGTCCTAGATCTATTTTCATGTGCAAGTATAGGAATCATTAATACATAAATGTCCCATCATATCCATAAGATTTAGGGTCCCCGACATAAACCCCTCTAATGCAACTCATAGTGTTGGAAGACGTTTTTGTCATTCTGACCCCTCCAACAATAATGCAATGCATCAAAGTGTAGCCCTATGAGCCCATATAGGTGAAGTAATATGCAGTCGACGTTCGCATACAACCATCATAGAACAACATAAAAGATAGAAAACTTGACCAAATACTCATTGCGCGTCATATAGAATCATAGCTAGATCATCCTATGCCTGGGTTAAAAGGGGGGCCCAAAACGATGTCCGAGGTGCGAACGAGGGTGGGTGGCGCGGCTAGGAATTTGGGCCATGCCACCTATGCTCTATTGCACCTCGTGGCCCCTCTCGCTTGTTTCTTTCGCTCACGGCCTTCCTTCGGGTGAAAAACTGATCATGTAATTTTTCCTTGAATTTTTGCGATCCAGAAAGTCTTGAAACAAATAAAATATGAAAAAGGAGGTTTTCTTCCTCCCAGGAATTAAATACCAATGAAGGGGATTTTGTAGGAAAGTCCCAGAAATCATCTAAAAATGCATAAATAACAATGTATGAAAGCAAATAACAATGAAAACTAACTCTATATGTAGAAATAATGATGATACAAAATGCACATATCAATCTCCCACTCCAAGTGGAATTTACTCGTACATAGGAGGAGAATTGCATAAAGACATAATGATTATGTAATTTGAGTTTATCTCGATATTACCATTGCAAGCTATAAAAATAGTATCAAATCAAATCCAATCTCAAGAGTCTCAATAATGAATAGATTTCACAACTCTAGTTCTTATAAAGATGAATCTTTCTCTATGCGGTGATGATGGTGGAGTGAAGGATCTTGAGGAGGTGGATCCCGACAAAGATCAAAGGATGAGTTCTTCTTCTCCGGATCTCTTCTTCTCTGTTTGTGGGCAAACTGTGGCGGTTGTGAATGTTTTTCGTCGTTGTCCCCTTCACAGATGTTGCTCCTTTTGAAGAGTAGGAGGCAGCGACACATGGTATGGTCATTTGGTACAGTCAGGATGCCCGTACCAGTGCTCGTCAAGGCTCCTGCCCCCTAGAACCATTATGCCTTCAATTAAAGACTTGCTTGATTTTCTCCAAACCTTCATTTATGGCTTGACTTACTTCCAAAATGATCATTTCCTGAAAGTATCATCAAACACAAGGAAATGCAAGGTTCGTTCTTTTCTGCATCTTGTCTGTTAGTTAGAAGGCGAAAATCAATGGAACCAAAATAAACCATATGAAAACACCTCAGAAAATATGTTGTTTTTTGGAGCTATCGTTCGTCAAATACTCCTCCCGTCTTCACAAAATGTGGTTATGTCGAAGAGATGTAGCGTACGATGGTTTGTAATAGAGGTCAATTCTCGTGCCACTATATATCCAATTTCTCCTATGTTTGGTTTGTTGAGTTTAGCCCAAATTGTAAGCTTGATCCAAATTATCTTTCCTTATTAACTTATGTGTTGGATATCTTAAATGGCTCAATTATTGTGCAAACCGCAAACACACAAGATTTTGCAATAATGATAATAAAAATAAAAAGAATGAAGGCAAAAAGCAAGTAAATCATGAGAAATTGGAGGAGAGGTGATGCAAAGTCGTTGAGAAATATTGCTGCAAACTAACGACATCACATGCACTCTTAATCCTATGTTTTCCTATTCTTGCATTTGCAAAACTATGCAAACCAAAGAGGCCATAAATTATGGACTAGGCTATAAAAACTAAGGGGTAAAGTGAGGCTACATATGGTAGCTCAGGGGGTCGAGTGAGACAAATACTAAGGGAAAACATGACCCAACTTACAAATGTGCTTATTGTTCCATATATTTCACATAGGTGCCCTCGTTTTAGAAATTCTGGTATTACAACACGATTTTGTGTAACAAATTAAGAACCCTATTTCATTTTGTAGTTAATGCAAAAAATCACATGCTATTATTTGAATTTACAACATTTGATCGAGTAGTATAGATGCATATACGTGTTTCAAAACAATGAAAAAATGATCCTTGACCAAAACTAACCAATCACTTTTCATCGCCCGTAATCTAATGGGTGATTGTTTGGCCTGTGATGTTATGGAATGAATGCCACACCATTGTGGTATGTTAGTGTGCTTGAGCTAGATGCGTAAGTGGCACATATGAAGGGGGCTGCAAAAATGAAGAGTCGTGAGAGAAAGATAAAAAAAGGAATGCATCTTATTGAAGACTACCCTTGTTCAACCAACTGGGTGAGAGGAGGAAGGGGCTTATCGACACCGTTGGAAATAGAAAACCAGCATGCATGATCTTAGGAGGACGATCTGACCAAGGAGATAACCATGTCAGCACCTTGCCTCGCAATATAGATCAAAGCCGACGGGAAGAGCCAATGATGTTTCTCAAGATTAACGGTGTCAATGAAAACAAAGGAGAAGAGGCCGATGATATATTGATCTATGGGCGGCGAGGTGGCATTTGTGGATAAGGAGCAAGAGGGAAGGCGGCGGTACAAAATAAGCTAAGTGAGAGATAGGAAAGAGGAACATAGATGGAGTTATGCAACCATTGGAATGAGGTAAATCCAATATATTTTTATCAAACCGCTGAAAATATTAGTTGTTATCATTGTCTGGTGATGGGAAATGATACTAGAGAAAATAGAGAGATAACCCCAAAGATGAATATTTATAGATTATCGAAGAATAGGGGTTGTGGACGTCATTTGCTAACTAAGGCATATCCAAGGAAAGCCCCATTTTATCCCATTTGTACATGCGGGGCCATGGAAAAAACACCTTCCCCAAGGGAACCCCCATTTGTCCACTTTTTTCTAGATTATATTTGCAATCCTCATTGCTTCTAAAAATTTGGGGACAAAATAGGAGCTCCATCATTTTGTGTATGCCATCCCTCCATGTCAGCGTTGGTGTCCTCCCTCGCTCACCCGCGGTTATACATTGCCACTCCCACCAACGCCCCTCCTCGTCTCCTCTATCTCAACGAGTTGTCGCCACCACCTCAAGTCGGTGCGCCATTCGGTCTGTCCCCGCCTTTGCCTATGTTGTGCTCTACTTAGTTGAAATTTTATTGTGATCAATTGCTTTGTCAATTTGACCAATCCAGCTTCTCCATCCTATTGGTCATGTTGATGAAGATTATTTTTCTACAATGAATTTATGTGAAACCATCTTTGGAAGATGATTGCAATCGGTGGAGACAAGTTGACTAATGCAAATTTCCCAAGACATTAAAATGCATGTTCTATTATACAATAACTACTTTACAATTAATTCAGTGGTCCTTCCATAGAAGTTTAGGTATCTTCTCAGGAAGGTCATGCATGCATTCATGAGTATCGTGGAGGGCGTGAAGAGCAATAATGTCTACCTTAAGCTAAAGAAGTATTGCAATGGCCTGGTTGGTTTTTCATCCATAACCAAAGTGATGTATCATTATGGTTTGTAGTGGTGAAGGTATTTGGGAAACAATACTTGAGAGAATTAAATGCTTATGGCACAACCAACTCATGGCTAGCTGCTAGAGCTAAAAGAGGGGTTCGTGAAATGCTTGGATGTATCGATTGCATGCACTAGGAAGGGATTGTCCATCTGGTTGGCAAGGGCAATATCAATGTCATGTTGGAGAGCCTATTGTCATGCTTGAAGTTGTGGAACCATACAATGTTTGGGTGTGGCACTCATTCTTTCACATGGCAGGGTATCACAATTATATTAATATGTGTTAACTCTCTCTGGTGTTTGCTTTTGTCCACTTTTTTTTGTTGTTCGAAAAAACCAAAATTCAGATTGGGAAAGGCAAAATGGGTGATGAACATGTCATAGACAGAATTTTAAGTTTAGTACTCCTTCCATCGTACTGCTTGTCGAGGATCAATGAATCTCGTCACAGTTTAGTTTACATTTTACCTAAATCCGAAACAAGTATTTAGGGTTTTGTATACTAAGAAACAAATAGGTTCCATTAGAGTACGGATGGAGGGAAGCACGAGGCTTGTCAGGGAGGTTGTCTGCTGGTCTCCCTGCCATGCAAATGCACGCAGCAGGCCCGGGTCGTCTGTCGATTTTTTTGCATGCAAAGAAAGCGATCGAGGAAGGAGGAAGGAAAAGCTACACCGCACCAAAGGCAGGCAGGCAGGCAGGCTCTCCTTTGCTGGCCGTGACTGTATCTGCTCTGTACGTACGTGATCGTCGATCGACGCCCAAGGAAAAGGAGAAAGCATGCATAGCACGCTGCTGCTGTGCCTGCCGGCCGTTACTGCATGTTGCACTGCGCCATCATCGATCCATAGCCCATAGGTTCGCCATGGTACGTACGTGGTGCCTCGATCGCTTTGCTTTGACCACAGCTTGCACGCGGTGGATCGGATGGAGATCATGGTGGCGGACTGGTGGTGGTGGTGGCGGGCACGCATGGTCGAACGCGCGCGGCGTCCCGAGGCTGACGCGATGCTGCTCCTCATTGTTGACCGCATGCTGACTTTCTGCGGTCACTACTGGTCCAAGTTAGGGCACCCCTCAGGCTACCCCTTGCCTTTGCTCGACATTCCTTCCTGCTTCCCCATCCATCTGTTATTTTCTCGATCTGCTACAAGAACATGCATGTAGATATATAGGAGTACTACACGATTCCCGATTTTAGCTCTAAACATAGCTTTCTACCACTCTCCTCTTAACAAGGTTTTCTCTAGTCCATATATATTAAAACCTCTGTCCTCGAAGACATTCGTGTTCTCCCCGATTTTTTTCATGGATCATGCAAATTGACAGCTTATAATAATAGCTAGAGAAAAGGCCAATTTTTCAACTTGGAGTTTTACATGAGTTTTAATTTCAACCTCTACCTCTCAAATGGTCTAATATTTAGGATGTTCAGCTTTTGAAATCATCCAGTTCTAACCTTCAACCTAGTCTTGGCCAATTCAACGACAAGTGTAACCCATGTATCCAGATAATATGGCTAATGTGTGTCAAAAAACACAAGATCAACACATACCTCACTACTTAAAATTGATGAGCTAGAAGGGCCCACTTGCCAGCCATGATGCCACCTCTGCCTCCCTACTCATTGTAAGATCTAACGTCTTCAACTTCCTCCTTGTTGCCTTCCGATGTCAATGATCAAGAGAGATGGGAGACCGAGAGATGGGAGAGGCATGAAGGTTAAGGAGGACCACAATAGCCTCGCCATCATATGACACCACACTGGGCCGGCGGACCTAGAAAAAAATCCTGACCGGGGGCATAATCGTATGAGTGGGGCACTTCTTCTATGAATTTACATAACTTAAGTATTTTCCTTCAAAATATGCACAAATACTACCCCACTCGGCTGTACTTGGATCCGGCCCTAATACCATAAGAAACTACGGGAAGTCTAACATGAATAAGCGGAAATATATTGTCTAACATGCGAGCCATGCATGCTCAATAGTTTCAAAATATTTTAATTTTTTGTATTACATTCATCCATATTACTTTGATGAAACTTGCTTAAAGGAATCAAAACAATTAATGTGTTTGGGTAGATTTCAACAGTTTATAGCGTCCAGGGACCCAATTAGATCATTAAGGAGAAGTCTATTGAAATGGGAACCTAAATAAGAGCACAAGGCTTGATTGCTTGAATAGACATTTTCTTCCTTAAGTACCCGAAACACATGGCCTATAAATTTGATCAAAAGTAGATGTTACTTTTTAAGTTCTACCAAGTTTATATACACATGTAGGAAGAATACCAAATTGATATCAATAGATCCACGGTAAGATATATTATCATAATGTATTTGTTCAATATTATGGTAGCTGTGGATATTCGCTTATATACGCTTAGTCAAACTCATGACATTTGACTAAATATATGGTCGTATATTCCGGGAATGAGAAAGTAGTCCATACTACACCGTGTACTCTATGCGCCATATATTATCATAACGTATATGTTGCATGTTTTCTGTGAGACTGTGACCATGCATTACAAGGGAAAAAAAAATAGTAAACTCTGTAGATGTTCGTTTCTGTTAACATCATGCTCGATCTCCCGGGGACAGATTCATTGGTGCGAACAAAATCAAACAGTGCAGACTGCAAAGTCGTGCAACGGCTGCATGCGCTCCCAAAATCATATGAGCATGATGGGTGTTTGGAGGACCGGACCAAATCAACACACTGTGCCCAAGGCGACACAGGCAGTTGCTGTGCCTTGTCTATGACATCACTCATGCTCCATTGGGTCCTTTACGTCCTGGTGTGCCCTAGCGGGCCATGCTTCGCTGCCTTCTTTTCACGTCTAGTTTTGCAGACACAACTCAGACAGGTTAGCTAGGGACCAAGTAATGTTGTTTTGAGAGCAACGAAGCTGTTTCTAGGGCAGAAAGGACATGCATCCCTTGTTAATTACTGCATCTCTTTAGTTTGCAAGGGTATCATGCAGGGACAGCTTCACTAGTTTAGAGCCTAGGTGAGGGTTTTTATCTAATCTAAGCAGTGGCTAAGGTAGACAAGCTAGATTTGGTCTACTCCAAAGTTGAATGATTTAAATAAGAAGCCTCATTTTGAAGGGGTTTGCATGTATGGGGGTTTGATCATCTTGTTCCATTGATCACATGCACTGTCTCTACAACTGTACAAGCTCAGGGGGACAGATATGTTTTGAAGGGAAACTAAGGGGGGGCATGATCATACTAAAGAAAGGGAATGGTTTACAGGACGATACATATCGACCTAGGCATGGGCGACATATGTCGTGGTTAGGAGATAAATTAAGAGGTGTTGCTCCAGACTTCTCTGCAGATTTCGTTCGTATGATCGTTGATCGGCCAAACATTCAGAACATCTTGGCAATGCACAGTTATTCAGATTGTAGGGCTTGAGCAGAGTGAAGTATAATCAAGAAAGGGTTTAGGGTTTTCGTGGGTGCAATGCACACGCACGTCTCTTCTATATATAATGGTGATCATACAAATACATGCGTATATACGCGTACATATACATGACAGGATATACATCTACTAGACCTATCTTAACACTCCCCCTCAATCTGAACTTCTGCTACAAACAAGATTCAGATTGGTCTTAAACCGGTCTAGCATCTGTCGAGTAGCTGGCTTAGTAAACACATCAGCTAATTGATCACCAGAAGAGATAAACCTGACTTGTAAAGCTCCAGCTGCAACACGCTCACGCACAAAATGGAAATCAATCTCAATATGCTTCATCCGTGCATGGAAAACTGGGTTGGCAGTCAGGTATGTAGCCCCTAAGTTATCACACCATAAAACAGGTGTGCGCTGCTGAGTAACACCCAACTCTCTGAGTAACGACTCTACCCATATAGCTTCAGCAGCTCCATTTGCTAAGGCTTTATATTCAGCCTCTGTGCTCGACCGTGAAACAGAAGGTTGCTTCTTCGAACTCCAAGAAACAAGATTCGGACCAACAAAAACAGCGAAACCTCCTGTAGACCTCCGATCATCAACACATCCTGCCCAATCTGCATCGGTAAAGATACTGATGCTGGTGGAGTTAGACTTGCGAAAATGCAGCCCAGTATGTAGCGTCCCTTTGACATAACGCAAGATGCGTTTTACTGCTTCCCAATGAACATCAGTGGGCCGAGACAAGAACTGACATACTTTATTCACTGCAAATGAGATATCTGGGCGGGTGAGAGTCAAATACTGAAGACCGCCCACAATACTTCGATACCGGAAAGAATCCTCAGTACCAAGAGGAGTGCCAGACACCCGAGACAAAGGATCAACTGCAGATAGTGGAGTAGAAGTGGCTTTGCAATTCTCCATATTAACTCGGTGCAACAAGTCTAGTGCATATTTGCGCTGAGTCACTGTCATCCCCCCTGAATGGAAAGACGCTTCCAAACCCAGAAAATAATCCAGAACTCCAAGATCCTTGATAGGAAAATGAGCAGAAAGAGCACGAACTAGGCGATCAACTGCTCCAGGAGTAGACCCAGCAATAACTATATCATCCACGTACACCAGCATGTAGATGCGGACACCATCCCGAGAGAAAATGAACAGCGAGGTATCAGCCTTGGAGGAAGTGAAGCCAAGGTCTAAAAGGAGAGCACTCAGACGAGCATACCAGGCACGAGGCGACTGCTTAAGACCATAGAGAGCCCGTTGCAATTTGCACACATGGGAGGGATACCGATCATCCTCAAAACCAGGCGGCTGCTGCATATAGACATCTTCTGAGAGAAAACCATGAAGAAATGCATTACTGACATCTATCTGTCGAAGACTCCATCCTCTAGACACAGCAAGAGAGAGAACCAGACGAACTGTGGCTGGCTTCACGACTGGGCTAAAGGTGTCACCATAATCAATACCATGCTGCTGAGTGAAGCCACGGGCAACAAGGCGTGCCTTGTACTTATCAGCGGAGCCATCCGGTCGCTGCTTGGTCTTAAAGACCCACTTACTGCCAACAATATTCACACCGGGAGGACGAGGAACAAGCTTCCAGGTATGTGTCTGCTGCAAGGCGGTGAACTCCTCAGTCATAGCAGCACGCCATGCTGAGCCATGAAGTGCATCACGATGAGACGCCGGAGTCACAAAGAAAGCCCGGCGTGATGCATCATAGCGGATGGTGCCGTCCGTGTATTCCTTGGCGCGGCGAGTGTGATCACGCGTGCGAGTGACCATGGTGTGCACAGGTACATCCGAAGGTGTCGCGGTCGAGGGAGCAGCAGTGCTCTCGACTGGAGGCGACACGGGCTGAGCAGGAGAGGGCGCCGCAGGCGAGGGAGTACCAGCAGACGGGGGCGCCATGGGCGAGCTCGGCCCATCAGAGGGCGCGGCCGGGGCTGGCGACGTGGAACCCGGGGCAGGTGACGAGGACACCTCGGGGCAGGGGCCATGCATGGGCGCGCCATGCACGTCGATCACGGAGGGAGAGCACTCCGGCACAGTGTCCTGCACACAAGAGGAACTACCAGGCACATCAATCGGTAAATGAGATAAGTCATATTTACGCATACAGTCACTCGTAACCGGTTCATCGGAGGGAAACGAAATTGCTTGTTTCAAAGTTGAGACATCGATGGTGACACCAGGAGTGGAGTAAGGAAAGACAGACTCATCAAAGATGACATCACGGGAGATATAAATACGACCCGTGGAACGATCGAGGCACTTATACCCCTTGTGCATCGGACTATAACCCAGAAAGACACACATTGTGGATCGAAAAGACAACTTCCGAGCATTGTACTTTCGCAAGCTAAGCCAACAAGCGCATCCAAAGACACGAAGGAAGGTGTAGTTGGGTTGGATTTTAAGAAGACGGAAAATAGGTGTATCTTGCTGAAGCACAGGTGTAGGCATGCGATTAATGAGATAACAAGCGGTGAGAAAAGCTTCATCCCAGTACCTAAGAGGAAGGGAAGAGTGGGCAAGCAAAGCAAGTCCGGTTCCCACCAGATGACGATGCTTGTGTTCAGCAATCCCGTTTTGTTGCGATGTGTGAGGACACGAAACGCGATGGGAGATGCCAAGGCGTTGGAAGTAGCGGTGCAACTTATGATACTCGCCACCCCAATCCGACTGAATGGCTTTGATTTTAGTGTTCAACAGACGCTCCACATGCGCCTGGAAGGTATAAAAGACATGCTCAACATCAGACTTGTGCTTGAGGAGGTAAATCCAACAGAAACAGGAATAATCATCGACAAAGCTAACATAATATTTATACCCTCCCGAAGATGCAATAGCTGGACCCCATACATCCGAATGAATTAACTCGAGAGGTGCAGTAGAAACACGATGAGAATTACTATAAGACAATTGTCGACTTTTAGCACACTGACAAGCATCACAAACTGAGGTCTGATTATTGGAAGAACACACTAAATCATTTTGTCTAACAATGGTTTGAATGACATTATTTGTGGGATGACCGAGGCGACGATGCCAATGAGGCGAGGAGGTCTTCACGCCGGAGGACGCCCGACGCGGCGTTGAAGGAGGAACTCGGCCAAACGGAACGGGGTACAGTCCATCTCGGCTTCTACCGTGTAGAAGAACTTTCTTCGTGACCTTGTCCTTTACAAGGAAAAAGAACTTATGAAACTCAACAAAAACCTTATTGTCGGAAACAAGACGATAAACTGAAAGAAGATGTTGATGAATTTGTGGAACATGGAGAATATTTTTCAGTTTCAAAGATGAACCAGGTAAGGACGAATGACCAATATGCGAAATAGACAAACCTGCACCGTTGGCCACCTGAACTTGGTCCTTCCCATGGTAGCGGTCATGAACGTGGAGGCGCTCGAGATCACTTGTCAGATGATCGGATGCACCAGAGTCGAGGTGCCAGTACTGTTCGTTGGAGGATGTCGATGCAGAGTTGCCGGTGCGCTGCTGCTGCTGATCATAGCGCTGGCGACAATTACTCGCGTCATGCCCCCATATGTCGCAGATCTGACACTGGGGCCGCCACCTGCGACGTCCTCCTCCATTGCGGCCAGTGTTGCCGCCATTTCCGTCGTTGCGACGACGATCTTGGCCACCTCCACCGTGACCTCCAGACCCCTGTCCATAACCTCCTTGGACAGGGCCGTGCTGTCCCTGCGGGCCACCACCCGTGGGACGACCGCCGCTAAGGCGAGGCGAGTCGCTCACACGCCCAGAATTGTTGGTGTAGGGGTGAGTTGCGGCGTTAGCCGAGGAGGTCCAGTCCTCGGGATCTGCCTGCTGCTGCTTCTGGAGGCCCTCATAGTTGAGGACGTTCTTGTAGAACATGGCCAGCGTGACAGGCGTAGGCGCGAAGTCCATGGACGCCGCGATCGGATTGAAAGCAGTTCCCAACCCGGTGAGCATGTAGTCGATGATCTCGTCATCGCGAAGAGGGGATCCGGCGGCGGCCATGGCGTCGGCGAGGGCCTTCACCTTCTGCATATACTCGCTGGCGGACTTGTCTCCCTTCTTCAGCCCTTGAATCTCGCGTCGAAGAGCACGGATGCCGGCGCGGTTTTCGGCGGAGAACATGGTGTGAACGGCGCTCCAGGCTGCCGCTGCCGTGGTGCGACCGATGAGCTGAGCCGAGACGTCTTCGTGCATCGACCTGAGGAGATGGCCGAGGACGCGCTGGTCCAGGGTCCACCACTGCGCATACGCGGGGTTCGCGACATCGCGCGCTGCATCACCGGTGCCTTCCCGGATGGTGCTCGGGGGTGCCGGGGCTGAGCCGTCGAGGAAGCCATGAAGGCGTGCTCCGGCGAAGGTGGGAAGGGCAAGCGCCTTCCACAGCATGAAGTTGCTGCCGTTCAGGCGAACGGCGATGGCCGGAAGGACCGGCACTGCCGCCGTGTCGGTCGGCGGCGCAATGACAGGGCCAGCCACGACGGTGGAAAGACTGGCGCTAGAGGAACTCGTCAGCGCAAGGCTGGAATCAGACTGAGCCATCGCAGCGGCGGCGGCGAGTGAGATCGCGGCGGCGGCGGCGGACTAGACGCGGCGGCGGCGGCTAGCTAGGGTTTGCTAGCGGCGGCGGCGGAAGGAGCCAGGCGGCTCTGATACCAAATCAAGAAAGGGTTTAGGGTTTTCGTGGGTGCAATGCACACGCACGTCTCTTCTATATATAATGGTGATCATACAAATACATGCGTATATACGCGTACATATACATGACAGGATATACATCTACTAGACCTATCTTAACAAGTATTACCATGGCACTTGTGTTTGTCGTCACCGCCGCCACACTTGCCTTCTTCTCCTCTCAGCTTCGGAGCCTAGCTGGTATCATATATGAGACACAAATACACAATCATGAGGGAGAACTCCAATGGTTTAAAGGTTGAGTACTCATGGCTGTAAAACACACTTGAGTAGTACAGCAATCCTTAGAAATTTTTAGAATAATTTTGGCCACCAGGTATTGCGCGCTTCCATCGTCACAAAGCAAATCTGTAGATTCATTAAGTACAATAATACAGCATCTCCAACCGTGAAAAACATAAGTATATAGCTGAGTCCTACGACAGTTAGAAACTAGATGCGCTAGCTAGCTTAATGAAGAGAACGAGTACAACTCTTTTTTTTTAGATAAAAGGCCAGATGTGGCCCGACTTTAACTTAATAAAGCCAGATAGGTTCCCAGTAGCATACAAACGGCTACGGCATACAACTTAGCCAAAAGTGCGAAAAACACAAGACACACACCCTGGGGGCGGCACCCCACAAAGACCGCTCTAAGGATGGCTGGAAGAATTACGCCGCGGTCCTAGGCTTTGACTTCTTGGTCTCACGGACGCGTAGAGCTCCCTCAGCTCGCTTGTCAGCCGTCTGAGATCCTCCCTGTCTCCTGGTTTTGCCTTGACGGTCCAGAGCTGCAGGAATATACAAATTTTGAAAATCAGGTTAGCGGGGTTGTTTAACAGCTTCTTCTCAATGGTAAGCTTATTGCGCACAGTCCAAAGTGCCCAAGACTGAGCAAGGAAGAGGATCCAGAGAAGTCTCCTGGCCCTCCCAGAGAAACTAGAGAGGATAGCATGGAATTGTGAAAAATTGGCAGGGCACCAATTGCAGCCCAAAACATTGCGCAGCGCGCTCCACGAGAATCTTGCCAGCGAACAGGAAAAGAGGATGTGGGACGAGTCCTCCGGGGCGCCGCAGAGTGCACACGCCCCCGAAGCGGGACCGTTTCTGCCCGCCACCAAGGTACTGGAGGGGAGCCTGTCAAGGATGAGCAGCCAGGCAAAGATCTTGATTTTGAGCGGAACTCTGGCCTCCCACACGTCCTTGTGATAAGCAACTGTCGCCCCTTGCGAAAGTTTGTGGTACATGGATTGGACGGAGTAGAGACCAGAAGAGGACATGTGCCAAATCACCCTGTCATGCACTTCAGAGGCAGAGAAAGCCTGAAGTTGGGCGGTGAGCAAGTTCCATTGATTCATACGCTCTCGGTCCAAGGAGCGACGGAACCTGATGTGTGGCCCACCCGGGGCACACACGGAGGCCACCAATTGGTTTGTGTCCTCGCAGACAGAGAATAAGTAAGGGAAGGAGTCTTTCAGGGGTTCCCGCCCTATCCACCATTCAGACCAGAAGCGAGTGCGGCGGCCATTGCCAACAGCATGCTTGGCTCCGAGCTTGAAGTAGTGCTTGATCTTGTGGATACTCTTCCAGAACTGGGAGCCACCTTGGCCCGAGCCTGAGAAGAGGTCATACGCATCCGGATACTTGGCCTTGATGATTTTGGACCAGATGGTGTCGTCCTCGTTGTACAGCTTCCAGACCCATTTAAGGAGCAGCGCAATGTTCATTTTCCTCGTAGAGAGGAGGCCCAAGCCCCCCATGGCCTTGGGCCGGCACACCGTGGGCCAGTTAACCAGGTGATACTTGCGCTTTGCCCCTGAGCCTTCCCAGAAGAACTTGGAGCGATGAGAGTCGAAGCGGGCGTGGATCCCCTCGTGAAGGAGAAACAGGCCCATGGCATAGATAGGCGTGTTGTCAAGGCAGGCATTGGAGTACAACTCTTAAGTAATTAATCCATCTAAATTACGTACACTAACATTCTGATAACATCCACTGGGTAATA
This sequence comes from Lolium perenne, assembly GCF_019359855.2. Lineage (NCBI taxonomy): Eukaryota > Viridiplantae > Streptophyta > Magnoliopsida > Poales > Poaceae > Lolium > Lolium perenne. Next base: position 202,704,139 of record NC_067245.2, on the reverse strand, counting down.
GTTTACCAAGTTATTAAGACCCTAACAAATGCCTCCCATGTCGCAACTCAAGGCACCACCAGGAGCCAAAACCTAGCTCCACCAAATCTCCCCGATCGCCGGTCATAAGCCACCAAACAGTGTGGTCAGAGGTTTTTCACGACGGTGGCTGCTCTGAACGGGCAGTGATGGTCTGTTCGCCAGGCGTGGCGACCGGGTAGCGTCCTCGGGTCGTGGAGGTGGCGGTGCCTCTTCTACGGAGGATAGGCACAAAGATCCGCACACTGGATTATGGGTCCTTCCCAAGGTTTAAAATAGCGTGCTAAATGAAATAGTGGCTGCCTCCTTTAAATGCTATGGACGCTATACCGTGCTAATAGCATACTATATTTAAAATAGCATTTTGAAAAAAAAACCTGAGATATAGCCTAAAAATAAAAGATTTTAGAAAAAATAATGGACATAGTACATGCGTGCCCACCATAGTACATGAAAAGATTCCTTTCTCTCTCCTCTTTTTATCCGAATCTCAAAGCACAATCAACGGTGACGGAAACACCCACACCCATGCGTGGGTGTACAAAATCCACTCTCCATATAGTCCAAAAGTGACTAAACCATGCATACATAACCACATATAAAAATAGTACTCCAATTTTTTAGGCAAACATCAACATTCCACAAGGCAACACCATAATATAAATTATCTATTAAAAATCATTACCATTAGCGATATTATTTTGTGATTTAGAAAATAAACCAACTGATTACAATTGATCACCATGAAAAAGTGAGACCAACTTCTTCTTTTTTTTAAAGCGCTTGGGCCAATAAGCTGTAAAAAATAGCGCGCTAACGCTATGAAGATTTAGCGCGATATAGCATGTTATTTCTCAAACAGCGTCATAGCGAGCAAAATTACAAAAATTTAGCGTGGACTCTCTAAATATGCCGTAGCGTGCAATTAGCGGAGAAATAGGGTGCTATTTTAAACGTTGGTCCTTCCTGATCGGGTTGTTGTCGTTGTTGCCGCACAGTGAAAGTAGCTCAAGCCTAAAGCTACATGGCTCATTGCTCGCAGGGACAAGGCCACATTTGCACTAACTTTGTTCACTGTTTGGTTTGACTGAGCTGTTCAAGAAAAAGGAAAGATTAATGCTGGTGAAACCGCATTTGCTTCCTAATTAAACTAAGACTAAATCAGAATATCCAAAAAAAGATTGTCAACCTTTTTTTTTGTAATTTAGCTCTGTCAATACTTTGTGTTCGTATGATGGATTTTGAGCTATTGTGTGCAGCTAGGTTTTTAAGTAATAAATCATTCTCTATAAGAAAAAGCCGTGTCCGGGGTGGGCCATCCGGGCCCGATCTGGGCCGCGATGGGCGGCGCAGCGGGTTGTGCGGCGGAGGTTGGGCGCGGCGGCAGCGCTGTGTCCGGGGCGCGGTGGTCGTCCTCGCGTTGGGAGGTGCTGCTAGGCCTCTCCGGCTGCGCGCGGAGGGCAGCCGGTGGTGCTGCCCATGGCCGGAGCAGTTGTGGAGGTGGGGATTGAGGGATGAAGGTTGGTCTGGCCAGGAGCACGAAGCAGGATGGCGGGACAGGTTCCGGGCTAATGCCTTGTCCTCGGTGGCTGGCCGGCCGGCAGCTGGCCGAGGCCGGCGATGGCGACGGCTTTGGGCGCCGCTTCCTTCTTGAAGGCATCGCCGAGGTGATGTTTTGTCATCCTGTCTGGAAAGCTCCGGGGTAATCCCTAGATCCGCCGTGATCGGTCGATGGCGGCGCTCTTGTGTCGTCTTCCCTCTTGAGGGCATCGATTTGGAGCTGCTTTGGTCGGAGGGACCCGTGGAAGATGGTTGGTGCTGGCGTCGTGGGCTGCGTGGCAACGATGACAATGGTGAGCGGATCGGAGTTGCGGCATGTCCTTCGTCACCCCTGCCGTGATGGTGAAGTCGGAGCTGCGAGACGACTTGTGGCAACGATGCCACTTGATTGGTGCTTGCGTCGGTGCAAGGCGTGCTACTTTCCCCTATGAAGGTCCGGTTGAAGTCGGAGCTGCCTCCTCCTCGACGTGCTTGGGGGTCGACTGTTTGGCATAGGCTCACATTGGCTCCAGTGTCGTTCGCGGCGAGGGTCTCGGTGGCGGTCATCTAAGGTGAAGTCGGAATCGCTGGCTCGTGGAGGAGTGACGACGATGACGCTCGATGACATCCTCATCGATGGTTTTTCTTCTCGATGGCGTGTGTGCTCCGTGTGGGTAGCCAGGTTGGCCGGGGTGTCCAGTGTGTGTTGTTGGTTTTCGCCCAATTTTCTCCTAAAAATTGGGAACTTTCTTCTTAATTAATGGATGAGGCAAAGCTTTTGCCTCCGTTTCAAAAAAAAAGCCGTGTCAATACTTGCGGGAGACTTTGATATCTTCTTGATATTAATGTGTTTCCCTTGGTTAGAAAAAAATTACTCATTCAAATGAGGCAAAATATTTACCTTCTCATTGATATAGTAGAAGAGAGTTGGAGCTAACAACCTGAGAAGATGGTATATCTAAATTGGTAGAGGATAGTACATATCATCCAACATTCATATTCAAGAAATAAAAAAAATGGTCATGGTTATATCCGTATCCAGACGAAATGAAAATGGATGTGATCCGTATTTATTTTTGAAAATACAAATACAAATGCGGTATTGAATTTTAAAGCAAATGTGGTATGGAACTAGATATATTTTATCCCAATAAAATTATGTTACTCCCTTTGATTCATATTAGTTGACTCAACTTTATATATCCATATCTAGATAAAGTTGAGTCAATTAATTTTGGTGGGAGTAGACTATTTCAGTAATTCTAGCAAGGTATGCCAATTATCCAACCTTCAAAAAGTCATAAAGTGGTGAATTGTTTTTCTATGATTGAAGTTGAACCTACCGTGCATCATATCAGTATATTTATCTATGACAGTTGACTCACAATAAGACATGAACCTATTATTTTGTTATTCGTTTCCATTCCGAATTGGAAAAACATCAGGTCCGTATCTGTTCGATCAGCATCCGCCCCAAATTAGAATTCGATAGCATCCGTATATGATATGAAAACAAATATGATAAGAGCACAATCTGATCCGGATTGTACCACTTGTTTGATTCTGAGCTAATTTGTGCTGGCAAAGGTCACTAAAAGTCAAGTGGCGCACGCTAAGTCGAGTGTACATTTCTTTCTTCTGTATTTTATTTTAGATAAAATGCCAAAGTTTGATGTTAAATTAATAACGCTTTCACGACAAAATAGATGCATGATGCTGAACCCCACTTACAAGGTAGAACTGCACACGCACAAGACATAGGCCTATGAAAGAGACTACAACCGGAAACCAAAATAGCAGACGTGCCCATTATGAAGATTACGCTAAAGAAGAGCATAAGTTTGGCGGCTACTTTGTCACGCCGATGCTCACCCTAGCACAGACGAACCAACAAACACCGCAACCGTCGAGGCAACACTACTATCGCAGGCAACACCACCAAAAATCCGATCACCACTAGGAATCGACCATCACTACCCACAAACCTTCGTTGTAGCACCGAGCATGAGCCCAACAAGGAATGATGAGGGTGCAGATCATGAATCACGCCTTGTCGAATCTAGCAAGACGAAGAGCCAACGCCATCCGTAGAAGCACCGCAACTCCGCCACACCACCGTTGGAGAGCCGCACACCGTGAACTCCAAGATGGTGTCTAGAAGAATACGATACAATAGCTCCGCGAGCGCCTGATCCGAGGATCTTGGGCTTTCACCTGGAGCACCTAGGAGAACCGAGAGGAGCCGCTAGGACGCCTTCAAGAAGGGGCGACGTTTGTGGACGTCGTCATCGCGGATCGGGAAGACCCCTGAGCAAGAGTTTCCCCTCGGCATGACCTCTCCACCTCCCGCATAGGGCATGGAGCACCGCCAAAATGGCGACCACACCGCTCCCACGGAACACCGCTTGCCGAAAGCCGCATCGTCCGCATGACCATGGCCACCGGCCAACACCTGAACCACTAGCTCATTCGCCAACCAACGTGGTTCCAACCATCCATGGCCATCGCCTCGGAGTTCAAACTCCTCGTGTCTCCGAACTAAACAGAAAACCAAAGACCACCGCGATTGCAAGGAACCCGGGCCTCGGCCAAATGGTACACTACCTCACCGGCATTTTCCCCTAAAATTGAATTATGACTTAAATCTACGACAATTTCAAGTTGAGAACTAAATCCTCTAAAGTGAGAGAAGAGAGGAAGAAGCTAACACAATTCTGTCAAGGTAGGAGGAGAGACAAGATGGAGCATGCATGATACATGCATGTTAGATTTGCCGCTCTCCATGCAAAACCTTCTCAAATAATTCAATCATAAGCACATGCATGTTAAATTTAAATCTCAAGACATAACGGTATTCCGAGGAAACCTGTCGTCACGAGAGACACCTATGCTTCACATATTTATGTATGATTAATTAGATATATAACGACGTACTAATTATTGCAGAATAGACATATGCCACTGAGTATCACTTTTGGAAAGATGAAAATTACGGTGGGCATTTTCTCGATCTGCAATGATCGCAGTGACATGTATCTAATAATTAATTCATTTATCAAATAGACATGGGCGTCATCTGTTGAGTATAAGTAGCCATGCAATGAAGCAAGTATAAATACAAACACAGAGATACCACAAAAATATATAGATTTATTAAAATGAGACAAAATTTGGGGAGTCGAGGATATTTTCAGTGAATACGTATGTGTAGGTTGTTCTTGAAATAATACATGCTGAAAACTAGGGTGCAAGTGTACTCCCTCTATTTATAAAAAAGAAGATGTATAAATTTTGTCCAAGGTGAAACAGTGTAAAATTTGACCATGGTTATAGAAAAGTATTAACGACTAAAGTTAAAATAAATATCAGTATAAACATCCTTAAATATAATTGTGTTGTATCTATGGTAGTATTATAAATATTGGTAGTTTTTTAGTTAAACTTGGTCAACCTTTACACTGTTTAAGCTTGCAGGAGATTTAGGACTTCAATATGAAGCCGATGTTCCGCGGTGTGACTGGAGAGTTGTTGCCTCGCAGTGATTCAACATGATGGTTGACAATCGATCGCAACATTCAATACTTCAAAAGCTTATTCGCTTCGTATGCCAAAATTCAAACATGCGTTTACTATAATTTTTAAAATTTGCATGTTTTTTTGAAAGATAGTACTACCTCTATCTATAAAACGATGTCGAGTTTAAATTTAGATGTATCTAAACATCTTTTAGTGTATTGATACATCTAATTTAGGCAAATCTCCAACGGAGAGAGTATTAGGCTATGCTTGGTAGAAAAATATTTTTGACTTATTTGAGAAATACTACAGTTTCTCAAAATACTACAATTTCAAATACTTTGATGTGTTTTGATGTAACTAAAGGTTGTGGTACCAATACTTAATTATCTCTGAAAATGTGCTAGTATTTTTGATGTATTGGAAAAATAATTTTGGACCCTTTTTTTTCTAAGGGTGTGACTATTTCTCAGTCGACTGAGAACTAACTTCGTTCTCAATCAGATAGTGCCATTAAATTTCAGTTGTAACATGAGTTATTACTCATGGCTAACATGAACCATGATGCAAATCAAATAGTGTAAGATTTGTCTGAATACGAAGTTGAAAACTAGTAAATCCTTTTTTTTTTCTAAATCTGAAGTATTAGTATGACATAATTTATTGCCAAACTGAAGTATCTTAGTAGTACTGTTCACCACTCACTGAACAGTGCAAAGACGAGCAGACTAGCAGCTCCTTGTACGGCCACGTCGTGCTTGAATCCACCGTTCCATCCGGAATTCCGGATGCCCTCCCTGCTCCATCAAACCTTGGCATCTCCTCACCTCCATCGCACAGCACAGCGAGAGAGCCAAAATAAAAATAAAAAAAATCGCCGAATTCAGATCACCGTCGACTCTCCCACTCACCATTTCACCGGCCGCCCGCCGGTAGACGCCGGCCAGCGATTCTCCCCTTCTTTCACACCCTCTACTCTCTTTGCTTCTCCCCCGTTCCTCTACACCGGGATTGGATTTTGCTGTCAACCCTAACCTTCGCCGCCGTCTCTCCCCCAGTCCCTGCCGCCGGCTCATCTCCTCCCCGCCGCATATCCCGGTTGTAGGCTTCTCCCCGGGTACCTTCTTCCTCCGTCCTCGCTTTCTCGTGGCCGCTGGATTGATTTGGGTGAGCCTGTCCGCGATTTGGGTGCAGCTACTCAACAACAGCACAACCTCCCGCCCGCGTCTGTTCCGACGCGCCAATTGCGGTATAGTTCTGTCGGATCAGCAGTGTTAGCCTTTCGTTCTCGTACTTGTTTATGTGCAATTGTGCAGCAAGTAGTACATGCTCGCAACTATGTGTTCTTGGTTGGTTCGACGCTTAATTCTGCGATTAACTAATCATTTCCTTTTCACCATGACTGACTCACCTATCACCTATGTGTATCGAAATCAACCGTCAAAATGCATATGTATATCCAAACTTGATATCGCTAGTGTATATAAAGATTGATTGTTGCACATGGTTAGCGGACACATTCCTAGTTTCCTGTAGCTTTGACTTGGATTTACTACACATATAACTGCAAAATGTAGTTTCGATTTACTGCAGCGTCTATTTCCACACCACATTTTGGTTAGTCTGTGGTTAACTGGAACCTTGCCTGCACTAGTTAAAAGAAAATTTGAACAGCAAACGTACCCATTGTTGCTTGTGGATAGCCTATTATCAGCATATACTTCTCTCTTCTGTCAATGATAAATAAAAGTTGCAGCATATAGTTCGATGATTAATTTTGTGATTAACTGATCATTTCCTTTTCATGATGACTGACTCGCCTATGTGTATCAAAATTAACCTTCAAAATGTATACTATGTATGTCCAAAATTAATATCGCTAGTGTATATAAAGATTAACTGTACACATGGTTGGTTAGTGGCCACTTTCCTAGTTTCCTGTAGCTTTGAGTTGGATTTACTACATATAACTGCACAATGTAGTTTTGATTTACTGCAGTGTCAATTGCTACACCACATTTTGGATAGTTAAACAAAAAATTTGAACAATTTTTTTATAACTGGAACCTTGCTTGTAGTTAAACAAAAATTTGAAAAGTGTGTGCCAGTGCAAAACCTCTGCAAACATAACCATTGTTGCTTGTGGATAGCCTATTATCAGCATATAGTTCTCTCTTCTGTCAATGATAAATAAAAGTTGCAGCATTTCCACTAGCATCAGCCAAATAATCATATTATTGATGGATATTTTCTTTTCAGATCCTCCGTGCAGCATTTGCTTTCTTAGAATTTGTCGATAGGCACGGCATTTGGACGTTCTTATGACACCGCTACGACATACATACTCACTTCGCAAGCGCAGACATACCACACCGGTTTCTCCTGTTACTGGTCAGTGCTTCATTATACTAATGGCCATTTAGACAACCTTGCAGGCCCCTACTGGCTAACATAAAGGATTCTATTACATTCTATCTATTTCTGTCTCAGAGGAGGCTGCTGCTTCGACTGAGATTGACGTGTTGTCAGATGGTGGCCTGTCGAGCCCCAGTGATGACATCCCCACAGATTCTGATATCACATCTAAAGGTCCTGGACGAGTTTGTCTCCGTAGTCGGCCTGCTGGTGCTGGTATGATCACTACAGCGCCATTTGTAATCAGTGATACTTGCCTACGTAGTTTTGTTTATGAGCATACCACCTATGGCTTGTGTGCTTGCCTTTATTGATTTGCATTGTCACCTGATTGATTAGTATTTCATCCCGGTTCTCCATCAGATTTGCCACGCCCAGGTGCTTCAGCGGCTGCCGAAGCACGGCAAAGGCGCATACTGCGTACTTCAGAAGCTAGACAGTTTCGCAAACGTCCTCGTCATGTATCGTTCCATATACCAGATGATGGAGGTGACTGCAACATGCGTGACTGCTTCCCTGAATATATTGTGTCTGGTGACTCCTTACTCACTTTTACTATTCGTCTCTGCAGACTCCCCGTCCGCTTCTCAGACAAAGCCGGCTCCATCTAATAATCATGCATGTTAGTCCATCCCTGATGCTTTTTCTTGCTAGGAGAAGAGAAACTGTTTATATGTTTATAATATCTTGTTGTTTTACTGTTGACATATGGAACTATTGTGTTCATTGCTGAAAGTTTGATCCGTGTACATCGTTGCAAAGGAAGAAACTCAACCAACCTCACCTGCCTTGCTTTCTCTTTTCGCATGTAAAGCCCTCCTACATACCTTAGCCGAGGCGTCAGTGTCATGTCCCGACGAGACAACCGCTTCTATGGTGGAAGAAGAGAGCGAGAACAGGAAGATGGATGAGTTGGGTGCAGGGCCAGTTGGAAAAGGACAAGAAGCCGTGGTGGAAGAGAAGTCGGATCATGAGATCTTCAAGCTGGACTCCCAAGTTCTTGACTGCAATATTTGCTTCAAGCCCCTAAAGCCACCCATCTTCCAGGTGACCACTTGGCACACATCACTGCTAGCACACACATCATTTACTTATTACTTGATCCGTCCCACAATATAAGATGTTATTACAACCAATATACTCCTATATTGGTTTTTAATTGTCAAGCTTCGTGCACTAGCCAAAGCAACCAAAAGTCCGAACTGGTGGAAAGGGCTAGGCAATCCACATATACACTTCAACACCCCTCCTCGCATGTGATGGGGAAGACAAATCAACACGTGTAAACACAGAGGTAGGCTCAAGAGGCCTTGTAAGTGGGCGGAGGGGGCGCCAGCGCCAGCAATTTTGGAATAAATTGCGCCACACATGACTCAAACTCAAGACCTTGGCTTTGATACCATGCCAAGCTTCATACACTAGCCAACGCAACCAAAAATCCGTACTGATGGAAAGGGCTAGGCAATCCACATACACTTCAACAGTAATAACATCTTATAATATGAGATGGAGGGGGTACTTTTGTTCCAGCAGTTATTTGATTATGTATTACTGTGTAGAAGCCTCCTTTTACTTCTCCCTAGTTCTAGCTGCCCAAGGGAAGATTTTGTCTTTCAATTGTGAAAAACTAGAACTTTTCCCTGGCAGCAAATTTCCATAAAATTCAGAAGGCATTTGGATCAACATTTTGATGACATAAAGGGCTTTTCTGGGACTATTCTGTTTACTTGCTCTGTTGCTGTTCATCCTTGGATACCAAAATGACACCTTATGGGACTTTAGTTGGTATCTCAAAACTGGGTACTTATATTAGGGACTCATTTTTCTAGAAAGATGAGCAGATTACTGAGGAGCGACCCTTTTCAATCCAGGGTTAGTAGTCAAGTGCCAGCTGACCTTGGCTGATCTCTTACTAGTCACTATTTAGATCGTACTTTTCTTGGCATTTTGCTGGTGATTCTTAAAAAAAAAAAAACTTGGAGGGGTGCTTGTAATAATATATTGTCCTTTAGTGAGATCAAATGCTGTTTCCTGCATTCCTCCTTGTTCCATTGTCTCGAAGAATAACGACGCGTTGCACTCTGTTGTGCATCTTTCTAACTATTTGTGTTTATACAATATTATATCATCGGTTCTTTGTTGCTGTTTATGGTTCAGTACTCTGTCTGCTCATTTTCTTATTTTTTCAGTGTGAGGTTTGGCATGTCTTGTGTTCACTGTGCTTCGAAAAGCTACCGCAGAAATGTGTCATCTGCTGCAAAAGAACCGATTATAGTCGTTGCTTTGCACTTGAACAGTTCATCAACGCCATCAGGGTGCCATGCTCAAACACAAAATATGGATGTGACGAGTTCATCACACAGGACCAGAAGGAGAAGCATGAAAGTGGATGCACGCATGCTCCATGCTTCTGCCCAGAGGATGGATGCTCTTTCATAGGTTCAAGGGTTTCACTTCTGGACCACTTCGTCACCAAGCACGGATGGTTGCTGACCAATCTCCACTACAAAAAATCACTCGGGATCTCCATGGCACGAGACCGGCGATTTACTCTCTTGGTTGGAGAAGACATGTCCATCTTCATCTTAACCAACACTCTGACGGACATCGGCAATGCTCTCACGTTGGTGTGCATCAGGCCTCATGAGTCTGAACCTAGTTATTCATCCAAGATCTCAGCTGTTCCCCGTGGTTCTGGTGCTGCGGGGAGGCTTGTGTTCCTAATGGATCCTCTTGTAGCAAGCAGTTCGTTGCAGGGTGGAGTGCAGTTGGGGAAGTTCTTTCTGCTGGTTCCTCCGGAGTTGGTTGATGAGTCCACTGATGAACTTACCATAAACATTCGCATCGATGAGCTCACATCGAAATCTCAGCAAGAAGCTGTGGCCTGAGACTTTTTGGGTCACTTCTCATTCAACTGAGCTGCACACCACGGAAGTTTTTTTGTTCCAGGGTGTTTACATCTAACTGTATGAACTAGGCTGTGTGTAGAAGACGGTCAGTCGTTCTGTAGCTGTTGTTGACTCACTTCTAATGAGGAACTTGTCCTAACTGATGAATAGCTGCTCTTAATCGTGCAGATTTACTTGTACTTTACTTGTGTCATGGTCTGAATACCTGGAGGTAGGAATCAGGGTGATTATACTAGCTATCTTGACTGAACCAAATTGTAACAATGAATCTGTTGCTCAACACAAAATGGGAAGAAAACCAACCATGTTCTTTCGTCATTGTTATGTCTACGTTTTGTTGCCTTTGAACATGTGAGACATGAAATCTGTGATACTAATAGTGGAAAACTTTCTAGTCTTGGTCCTGTCATTTACTGATTTTGTGTCCAACTTTATAAGTGCATCAGAAGTCGTGGGGAAATAGGGATTAATCCATATTGTATCCTTTCTCTTGTTCCATCCCGAATGATTTGTGATGTAACCAAAATCCCCAATCGGTCCCATACTTGTGTTGAGACGATAACGTCAAAGAAAAACCGTGGACTGTTACGAAGCAGAAACAGTCATATTTGTTTATCAACAATAATGGCCCGGTTGATTCAGACAAACAATAATTTCCCAACCGAATAGTATTTGATTTGTGAAAGGAATTTTATTTTGGCGAGATTTTGTGGAAGGAACTTACCAATCACTGAGTTGCAGGTTTGCAAATAGCGGTGATGCGGTGTCAGGCTGTCCGAAGTCCACACCATCCGCAAATTTTGCTGGTTCGTTGGCCAACGCTTTGCATCCATCCGCGTGGAGCACAGAGAACGTTTGGGAAAGGGCCCCGAGGCTGCCAAGTGTGCCACCTGTAGTCCCTACAATGATAATCAAACAACATCAAAATCTAGAGACCGCGGTGAGTAATCGGAGTATAAAATTTCGCAGTGCACCGACAGGCTAAAATAAGAGAACGAGGTAACATGTCAAGTTTCTTCCAACCAACTCTAATATAAGTATAGGGTATACACTTTTATCTAAATATATATATAGTTTGCAATATAGTGGCGGTAATCTAGGTTTAATGGGGGGGGGGGGGGGGGGCGCTATGGAACAGTTTTCTCGCAAATAGAACAGACATGACATACTTATTTTAGCTTTAATGTTAGTAAAATGTTAGGTAGTTAGCAGAAGTAATTGTATTTTCGACCACCAGCATTAACCATAGACACCGACTATACCGGTCTCTGCGAGACTAGTGATTTCGTCAATCTTGATGCTTCACAATTTCTTGCATAGAACGCCACATCAAATATGACAATAGCCACATCATATTGCCCAATAAATATGTCAGCATAGATCTCGTCATGATGACTTTATTCCATCACCGTGATGTCGCATCCACCTCAATATTGGAGAAATGCCGAGTGTCTTCCATCTTCCATTGCCTAGAGGGTGGTCGAACATGGAAAAGAAGAAAGGATGCTAATCGGGAGCTCATGTTCGCTCCCTAGTGTTCTGCGACTCATAAGGGGGTTGCCATAAACAATTGGTGGTGGGCCGTGACAACTTTGCCATGTGGCATTTTTTTAAGTTATCGTCCACCGTATACATCGCCATGGAAAACGAAAAAAAGCATGGGTGGATTTGTTAACTTGAAATGTGGAAATGGAACATTTTTCTCGCAAATATAACATATAGGACATACTTATTTCATCATTGATGTTAGTAAAATGTTAGGTAGTTAGCGGAAGTAGTTGTATTTTCCACCACCAGCATTAACCATAGACACCGACTATCTATCTATCAGTGGTAGATGACGTACCGGTATCTGCGAGATGAGTGACTTCATCAATCTTGATGCTTCACAATTTCTTGCATAGAATGCCGCATCAAACATAACAATAGTCACATCATATTGCCCAATAAATATGCCATCACAGATCTCGTCGTGATGACTTTATTCCATCACCGTGATGTCGCCTCCACCTCAATATTGGTCAAATGCAAAGTGCCTTCCATCTTCCATTGCCTAGAGGGCAGTCGAACATGGAAAAGAAGAAAGAAGGATGCTAATCGGGAGCTCATGTTCGCTGCGCGACTCACAAGGGAGTTGCCATAAAAAAATTGGTGGTTCACATTATTATCCACCGTATACATAAAGATCTAACGGCTCTAGATACACTTGTTTTGTAGGACTAGAATTTTCATGGTTCGCTCAAAATAATTTGCTAGAAAGAAATGTCAAACATTGTCTGAAGACAGGAGAAATGGCAAAGTCTGAAAATAATAGCAATAAGACCACCCAGTTTCAGAAGAAAAGGGAAAGGGAATTTTCTCCTACCTCGTCTTTGCAGTTGCAGAGCCTCCCTTCCCCTCTCCTCTCCTGCTCCTCCTCTCCTACCCTCTCTGCCTCCCACCAAACCCTAAACAGAGCTCCGAATCCCGCTCGTCTCTGCCCCCGCCGAGCTCGCAAGTTCCTGCTCGGAGCAGCCGAGCCGAGCTCAGAGTCCCGGGGGTCCCGGCCTCTCGGGAGTATTCGAGTTCTTGGTGGGAGGGCAAGAAATGGCGGAGGCGGAGGAGGCCAAGGTGGAGGGGACGAACGAGGAGGAGAGGGCGGGGGCGGAGGAGGAGGAGGAGGAGGTGGACGTCAAGTTCCGGCTCTTCGACGGCTCCGACATCGGCCCCGTCCGCTGCAACGCTGCTACCACCACCGTCGCCGCACTCAAGGACCGCGTCGTCGCCGACTGGCCCAAAGGTCCTAAAGATTCCGCCCCTTGAGCCCTCGATTCTCGCTCGGCATGATGCGATGCTTGTGCTGTGGTGTCTCCCTGCGTGCTCTAGTTTGTGTTTGTGCGATCTGCACTACTAATTTTGTAGAGAAAACCATGCTTGCCTGTTGTTGCCTTTGCACGAAGAAAGTAGACATGAATAATGGGTGATGAGTAAGCTTCTTATACTTTTGCTTACTTACAGGATTTGTGGCTGGGGTGTTTTTAGGGAAGTATGGCCATGCGTCTATTACTAGCAATTCCTGGTTCTCGTTAATATTCTAAAGTAGTATGGCTTAAATTAGCAGCAATATATCGAGAACAAATTTGGCAGAGCGTCTGAGTGCTTGACGCAGCGCTGCAGTCTGATCTGGTGTTGCAGCTCCTCCCGCGGCATCACGATAGGAACACAGTGACAAGGCAGTGCATGCGGCCGTCACGCTGTATTGGTCTCCTAAATTAGAGGTATCATATGAGATGTCTCCTTGTACAGTAATAATCCAAAATGGTCTTGGTACCCAAGAAATAATGTAGGCAGACATGAGACATGTCAATGTGCTTATCACAGCCTGTTTGGATGAGGGTGGATTGTCCAATTCCTGAGACAAAAACCGGTGTGCTGGCAACTAATGGTGTGCAGGAAGGATGCCTGTGACTTCCAACATGTGGTCAATATTTCCATGAATTCCTTGAATGGGCAACTGCACCATTCCATATTAGGATGCTATTAACGGTACTTCCTTACATAGCACATAAAAAAGTCTCCAGACTTCAACATAGTCCATGATGCTCAAAACAGTACTCAGTGGTAAGCCAAAGAGGAAGGCTGTGGAGTAGAACATAAAGAGCCCAACAGGAAAATGCTTTAGAAGCCACAAAGATTGGAGAAGCTCATGATGTTCGACATGTGCGTGTGTATTTCATTTTAGCAGCTATTGTATGTTAGTCGCGTCCTCGTTCCATCCACAGAGATCAGAGAGAATGCCATGTCAACTAAAATTTTGTTTGGTAGGGATGCATTTGTCGTGTGAAAAATGGCGCATGTCTTCGTTTACGCCAAATACTTTTATTTTATGTCTTAATTTTTCTATTGCCTACTTCTGCTATATCTGCATGATTGTGCTCCCTGTTATTATGGATCAATGAATGTTGCTCAGTATCTGATATTATTAAGCTTTTAAATAAGGTGAGCTTAGTTTCGACATAGTAATACCTTAAAATTCATCTTTCCCTGCCTTTGTCATTTGGGGCATGTTTTTGGTTTGCATGATTCTAAAAAAAACATGAATAGGAAAAGACATAAATGCAACTACAAAACAGAGGATTGAAGAACACAGGAATTCTGTAAACTTGGCTATTTGGTTCACAGGAAAAGGAAAAACACAGGATTCCTAATAAACATGGTCAAATCAAAGTCAAACCACATGAAAAGGTGTAATTAGGATGTTATTATGCCACTAGAGCGGTCTCGTTCTTCGTGAGTAGGAATTTGTAAAGGAGGTCAAGTAAATTGTAAAATTCCTGCTTTTTTTTCCTTTCGAACCGAGATCTAAGGAAATTTTCCTGCATTTCTCGTTTGCTCAATTCCTTTGAACCAAACAGATGAACAGTGCCACCATAGGAAAGTTTCCTACTTCTTTGTTATTCCTCCACTTTTCCTGTGAACCAAACAAGCCTAGTTCTAGTATTCAGATAATACATGTTTCTTGCCCTACCTGCACGCAAGGCACATGAGATGATTTCACTTTTACTTTCTTATTTTTATCAGTAAAGATAAATTTATTGTATTTGTCTGCTTTTGATCTTCTAGTAATCTATTGTTCAATTTGATGTCACAAAATGCCTCACTTCTCTTCACATTAAAAAATATGAGTTGTACTTCAAGGGTAAGGCATTTATTGGTAGTTTCCTGCATATATAATTTCGTAGCTCATTTCTGAGTTTATCTTAAAGAGTGGTTATATCTTCTACTACCTTTTGTGTGAGATGTTTCTAATTCTGTAATGGTTTTGCTTGTAGATAAATCAATTGTCCCAAAGACAGCTAATGATGTGAAACTGATTAGTGGAGGCAAAATTCTAGAAAATGACAAGAATATTGCACAGTGCAGAGCGCCTTTTGGTGATCTTCCCAGCACAGCTATCACAATGCATGTTGTTGTCCAGCCATCGTCAGCAAAGTCAAAACCAGGTGAGCTCTAACTTTATGATATTTGGTGTAAATCATGTATGCACTCTGAATTTTCCTGTGCATCTCACTGGGAGTGGTTAACATATTTGACCGTGCAGCTTGTGTCTTTAAATTGCAATGGTGCCTATCATTGTAAATATTTCGCTAGTTTGCTCTCGGTTTGATTCCTTTCTAACGTTCGTTCTATCACTAATGTGCCTTCATATTTTTGAAAAATAATAAGTAGAATATACATGCAAAAGCAATGTTCAATAAATTCTCTGAAGAGAAAACTATCGTGTATGATATATTAAAATGTTGAGAAATTAATTGGGTTTTGTGTTTGTGCTAATCAGTAACATGACCTGCTGGCTGTTCCGCAATTTGTAGTTGAAATTCTGGGTTCGCCCACCAATAGCATATCATAGATATGGTTTCCTTCTAATTCCCTCTGATAGCCAGTACAGCAGTAAATAGTCAAAGCACCATCCAAATGCATGTCTTACTGAAACACACAATATTTTTGATTGTACACACTTAGATAGGACACCGTGAAATGCGGTGTTATATAATAAATATTATCGATAACTACTTAAGTACACCACTGATCATAATTTGAATTAATTTGCCAGCCATATGCCAGTGAGTATTCAAGATCAGGCCCTTGGCTCAGATTCTAGCTGCTTAACACTTCCAATGGTTCAGTCTAGATGCCTTTCAGTTAATGAAAACCAGAACTTATCCATGTTTTGTGATTTGCATGCCTATGGCGGTTGAATTTTGATGCCCAACTGCTTCGTACGCATGACTGGTTACTGGAACTAAATGAATGCATTCTGTTTTAGGGCATGTACATCATTTTGTACTGAGGTAGACAATTTCGAAATAGGAACAGCAAAATGTGCATTAATACAGTTCAATTCTGAAAGGAGCCCAATTTAGTTCATCTGATGAATTCTGGTTTCCTTTTAACTTGTTTGTTGTGGCAGACAAAAAGGCGAACAAGTTGCCTAAGACCACTCGCTGCTCTTGTACCATACTATGAATGCCAAGTGTACTCCTTTCACAATAATCTTTAGGCCTGCCAAGAGAGACAAACTGAACACGAAGAAGAAGATCCAGCGGTGGCATGTATGTTGTGAGGTGATATTGTAATTGTAAGCTAGATACTACACAAGAGTCGGTTCCCTCTGCTGCTAGGGAAATAGTGCCCACTCTGGTCGCTTTGTCTGTTTTACCCCAAACAAAATGTTCCTATATGATGTACAAGATACACACATGTTGCTCTTGCCTCCTTCCTGGAGGAAGAGCCTGCCGTGTCGAGTCGGGGTTGTTGGGTGAGTGGCAACTGGATTGTTGATTCTCACTTGAGATGCTCTGTGAATGTTGTTGTCTTTTCTGTCCTGCACTTGTCTTCTGTGCTTGGTGGGTCTTGCATTTTTCGCATTGCAGTTTATATCTCCATCTGAAGTCTGAACTGTGCTACACTAATCATCACACTTGGACTTGAGTGACAAACACAAAATCAATCGATTTCATGTGCACCAGAATTGATGGATGTGCAAGTTGTAAAGGGAAAAAAACATCTCCAACAATGGACATATGGAATCATAGCAACGGTCTTTGACGCAGAGAGATGACCGGCGAAATGCTGATGTTGAGCACACCTCCACGGGCCTTGACAGGCAACTGGGGAAGCTGTTGACCGCTAGACACAGGAGAAGAAACAAGGCCCAGAACAACCTCCTTAAATGGGCCGCTTCAGTAGATCCAGAAAACAACGGAACCCGGCAGTTTCTGGCAGCACGCAGCAGGGGAGCCTGACGTTTAGTCCCACCTCGCTTACCCAAGGGAGCGCTAACCAGTTTATAAGCCTCGCCGTTACAGCTACATCGTCCCTTCGGGGACATCCGATAAAATTGGAACGATACAGAGAAGATTAGCATGGCCCCTGCGCAAGGATGACACGCACAAATCGAGAAATGGTCCAAATTTTTTTGAGATTTTGCGGGATGGTCCCTGGCTTTGCTGGTTCTATCTCTCGGAAAGGCCCCTGGAAATCGCAGTCGCGCCCTTCTCCTTTATGTTTCCTTCCGAACAGCTCCTCAGGTTATCTGGTTTGAGCCATTTCTATTTGCGTTTAAGTACCCTTGGTTCATAGATTTCTTCCCGAACACATCCATTTGTACGCTGTCACGTACAGAAAACAGAATGGAAGCAGCTCACTTCAATTTTCGTCTTGTTAGAGCTCTAAACATTTCTTCAGCAATTCTGCTGTATAGAGCAATGCAAGACCCCGATTTAATATGTTTTATGGTCTTGACATTATCCATGAATGTACGTTGCGCATGTTCTCTTTTTTTCCTAGGCCTTTCTTCATATGTCCGTGATTGAGTAGAAATCAGAGACCGGTATGTCAATTCAACTTAATTTTCTTTGAACATTTTTCTGACTCTTCAAACAATTTGAGGAGATAAAATTTTCGTGGTCATGTATGTTTTATCCGCTTATAATACTTCATTGTTTGAATAAGGTCGTCACCCAAGTACGAAACTCAAAAACTCAACAACGCAATGCATGAATTGGTCTTTTAATTTGCTTCATACTTATTTTGTTCATTCAAACTTTAGGTTGTTGTCCCTAGGACAGTCCTGCTGCTTCCCTACAAAAAGAATTGGAACACAGTTCCGAATATGCCCGATCATACAAATACCGGGAGAGTCTTTTTTTTTTTAAAGAAACTAAATATCGGCATACTCGATCGTCTGCATGGGCTACCAGAAATATGTTTGTCCCATGCATAGGACATCCCGCACATGTTTGTGTCGTCCGATTCTCTCGGTTTCACGTTTTCAGATATGTGGTGCCAAGTATCATTCAACTTCAAATCATAAATTTCAAACGAAAATGCACGCAACAAAACCTAATGATTTTGTGCACGGGAGATTCCCTGCATGGAACAAATGCCAGTATCTTCAGTACCATATTACAAATCACCAGATAAGAAAAACAAGAAAACATCAAAGTTTATGATGCAACAACTTTGTCTTCAAGAAGGACACCGAAATCAGATAGGACATCCAAGTTCAAGATGCAAGTTTCCTAAACACCATCATCTGTTATAAGGAAATCGACCGTTTGTTTGTTGTTCTTACATCCAAGCACTCAACCAGAGTTCGCAGACCACATGCAATGCACACGGATACAATACAACACAAAGCGAGCTATAAATATTGTACTACCAATTTGATACCAATGACAACATGCAATGGACGCAAAGAGATCGAGGCCTACGGCTCCCTCCTCTGTGCACCGCTCGCCCACCACGGCTGCGCCATTCCACCCGCCGCCGCGCCGCCCATCGTCTGTTCCCCAGCCTGCTCCTGCCACACGGTCGACGGCCCCGCCTGCCCCATCGAGTTGTCTCCGGCGAGCGGCGCCGCGTACGCCGGCCACGCGCCCAGGCTCAGCTGCAGCTGCTGCTGTTGTTGTTGTTGCGCGCCCAGGCTCAGCTGCAGCTGCTGCTGTTGTTGCTGCTGCAGCAGCTGCTGTTGTTGTTGCTGATGCATCATCAGCCACGCGCTTGCCGTGGCAGGATCCAGCTGCGGGTGCATCGCGGCGCTTTGGGCCGGCGCCGGCGCCGGCGCCACCTGCCCGGGGCCGGCCCCCTCGCCGCGCCCTCCGGCCGCCGCGGCGAGCGCGTGCTGCCACGCCGACGCGGTGGGCTGCACCAGCGGCCACGCGCTGGCGACCTGCGCCTGCGCCTGGGCGAGCGCCTGGCGCGACGCGCGCGCGGCCTCCTCCTCCTGCTGCTTCTGCCGCTGCTGCTGCTGCTCGTGCTGCACGACGAGCGTGGCGCGGAGGCGCTCCGTCGCGCGGTGCTCGTCCTGGAGCAGCGCCCGCTCCAGCATCAGCCGCAACTCGGTGTGCTTCCGGGCGACCACGTTGAAGGTCACCACCTGCTTCTCGAACTCAGTGATCTGCTCCTCGAGGGTGGCCAGCACCCCGTTGTCCCACCTCTCGTCGCTCGACATCTCCTCCGTCCCGCCGCCGTCGGGGTCGTCCCCCTCGTAGTCCGCGAAGACATGGTATGGAAGCAGCCTGACCATCAGAGGAACATCACACGTACTGTTTAGCTCATCTGTCAGCCTTTGCGTTAAGAAGAATATCAATTCAATTACGACAAGAGGGCAAGTGAACAGGTCTCAGATAGTTTACGAAGATGCAGTAGCAGCATACTACTTCAGAATGATTTCACCTATTCATCGATTTTATAATCGAACAAAAGTATTACTACTACTAGCAAGGACCATCAGGCCTTGAACTTGTGAGCACCATGAACATTTAAATACAGAAGATATATGAAGTCTTCGAATTGACATGATTTTAAAAGAAAGAATGAGATGTAATGCACCGACAATAAGCACTTCCACAGCTAACTACTAGATCGGAGCAATACAATTTCAATGTATCTGACGATATGAAGTGATTTGGACAGGGTCGAACAGCAATACAGCATGCTGAAATTTTGGTTTCAGATATTTTATATTCATATCTGCTAGTGGTTTATCCTGATCAAGGATCAAGGATCATCTGACATGACCACTACTCATTCATGAGGGGCATATAATAGAGGCATATCTCTGTAAAAGGGACAAATGATCAACTATTCATAAACTGGTAGACATTTCAGGCAAACATGAACAGGTTTCAGAACATTCTGTCCGGAAACATAACAATGGTCAGAGGGTTCAATGTCTGTCGGCCCTTTTCCTGTTTATCACGGGGAATGCTACTTTTCAACAATTCACAGGGAGAACTATTGATCAGGCAATTTTCAATGTATCTTGTGAACCATGTTTTAATCAACCTGCTGCGTGTATCTATACCGAACAAAACCATGCTAAAACAATCAGTTATTACCCGTTTGATCTGAAACCAAAATTCTCCAAAAAATTCCAATTCGCCTCACCAAATTAATTAAGCAGCGACGCAAAACCAATCTCGGCCGTGGTCGCCTTGGAAATCAACACTCCAAGGCGAGTCAAGCAAGATCCAAGAAACGACGGACCGGGAAAATTCCAGAACGCGACAGGCAGCAAACACGCGAACCACGACGCGTCGATGACGGCGGCGCGGGGACGAGGGAGGGTTCGAGATCGATCGACGCACACGCACCTGGTTACGGCGTCCTCGACGGAGGCGAAGGGCGTCCTGAAGTCCGGGTGGCTGGCCTTCCAGGCGTCCTCGTACGCCATCTGCTCCGCCGCGCGCGCGCTGGCCGCCGCCGCAACCGCCGCCGCCGCCTGCGACGACGACGACGCGCCGATGCCGATGCCGATCCCCTGCATCGGCGAGAATGCCAGGCCGCCGCCGAAGCCCTGGGGCGGCGGCGCGCGCGGGGGCAGCCTGTGCTGCGGCTGCTGCTGCTGCTGCTGCATGGCGGGCGGAGTTGCGGCGGTTGCTGCTGTCGAGGAAATACCGCGTGGCGCAGGTCCTCCTGGTCAGTCGTAGGGCTTGGCTTGGAAGAGGAAACGACGCTGGTCAATGGGGTCCGTCGTCAGGCACCAAGTACTACCTTCTCTCCATTAATTTCTCATTTCCTTATTTCGACCCTGCTCGATACCAATCTCTTACTCATTTATTATTACACTGAAGAATGGCAATTGGATATTTTGGCACTTCATATTGCCAATGCCCCAGAAATTAATGTTGCAAACGTGAGGATTTTCGACCAGCACCTACGGATGCAATTGGTGGTTACCCAAATATAGGTGATTTTTTATGTATTTTGGAAACGCATACATCTTATGTATTTTTCTGCGAGAGATCTATCTTATGTTTTTGTGAGAGATCAAATTCGTATTCTTGACTCAGAATTAGGACTCTCGTGCACTTTGCTCGTGCAAAAAAAATAAATGTTTATGGCGCTTACGTGTGGACGCTCGACACACATTGGTACCGTGTCGTGGGTGTGATAACCGATGAGCCTATCTGCACCGCACGAAGCAAAGCTCAACCCCACAAGTTTCTAAATGGCATGATGGGAGGCACGGAGGTTTTAGTTTTCGCATATGGACAACTTGGCCTGACGTTTCTAATTTAATTTTTCATCCGTAACGCTTTAACGTTTCTGTTTCATTCATTTCTTTATTGTCGTGTTCGCCCTTACTTCTCATGGCCATATGCATCGTATCTTGATGCAGTT
This sequence comes from Lolium perenne, assembly GCF_019359855.2. Lineage (NCBI taxonomy): Eukaryota > Viridiplantae > Streptophyta > Magnoliopsida > Poales > Poaceae > Lolium > Lolium perenne. Next base: position 202,682,573 of record NC_067245.2, on the reverse strand, counting down.
CGCGCAATGAAAGATTCTCTCGGCAAAAAAAGCTACACAAAAGGAATGTGATCAACATGATCTTATTTTCAAGCAACCGCCAGGATCTCTTTATATGCTAGTATTCATTAAGGAGAAATATGATTCACCAATGGCGAATCATTATGATTTACCAATGGTAATTTTTCAAATTTGGCTTAACCCACATGTTTCTAAAGGTATAATAATGGACACGCATGTGATTACTATGTCGGTACCGAGAGGCAACAAGGTTTTATTTTTCACATATCGACAACTTGGCATGGAGCTTCTAATTTATTATTTCTTGTACCGTTTGATGTTTTTATTTTATTGATTTCTTTATTGTCTCCCTTATTTCACATGGCCATATACATCGCATTTTGGTGCAGACCGCATAGTGGAAGATCTCTCGGTGTAAAATCTACACAAAATGAAGGTAATCAACATGATTTTGTTTGTTATATTGTGATCCAAATTCATATACTAAAGGGAGGCTAACTTCTGACGAGCGGAGCGAGGCCCGTCGCCGGAGGCTTGGGCCGAAGCGTAGCGTAGTCAGAAGTCAGATTAGTACTCATGATAATCCTGCTGATATGATGACTAAGCCTGTCCATGTGTCCAAGTTTGAGCTTTGCTCAAGCTTGGTTGGTATAACTGTTTAGCCCAAGTGGCTATTGGCGTCAGCAAGTGTTTTCTTTGTTGATTCAGGTGATTGTTGAAGTTCATGCTGCAAGGAATTTGTCTTAAGGTGGAGTTTGTTATATTGTGATCCAAATTCATATACTAAAGGGAGGCTAACTTCTGATGAGCGGAGCGAGGCCCGTCGCCAGAGGCTTGGGCCGAAGCGTAGCGTAGTCAGAAGTTAGCCCATACGTCGTGCCCTACAGGGACGCCTGCGGGGGTGCGGGGGGCGGCAGCCCCCCGCGGTACGGATCGTTGCCACCGTCTATATATTTTCCCTGTAAGCCACCGCTAGGGTTTTGTCGCATCATTGTACACCCACGGCGTTTGTAAACACCACCGAAATAGTGAAGTTTTGCTGGCTGGCGCCCGTGGTTTTTCCCTTGTGTGTTGCAAGGGTTTTCCACGTTAAAATCTTGTATCCTATGCAGTGTTTTGCTTTTCGTTCTTCGTTTATTGTGCATCTCGATTATAACATTGTTAACAAACAGTCACCAAGAACTCTTGGCATGCTATTCATTAAGGAGAAATAATTGACCCTAATTATAAGAGAAGCATATGTAAAATCTAATTGATAATAACTATAAGAGAAATAGATGTAAATTATCACAAGCTTTAAAGGTATAATGGAAGCATGTGATTACCATGTGGGTACCACGGGCATGGAGCTTTGATGCATTCCTAGTCATAGAGCTTGAAAGAGGAAACGACATTTGTCAATGACTCAATGGGGCCAGTTGTCAGGAGGAAGTACTAGTGCCTTTTTCCATCTCTATTTCTTTTTCTTTATGATTTTGCGAATTCTAGGCTAGCCAAGAACTATGTTAGCTCTCGATCGATTTTCCTGGCCATTCGGTCGTATTGTTTGGGGTGCCTTATTAGTTAGGTTGTCCCGTTTTTTTTTTCTCATGTAGTTTTTGTATTGGGTTGCTACAGTAATGGGCTGATTTTAGAGGAAGCGGAGGTGTTTGCTCAACTGGTTGTTTGTAGGGCCCTGCTTGTCTATAGTTTCTTCCAATTTTGTTTTGCATGCTAATAAACTTTCCCTTTTGCTAATTCTTTGCTAACCTAGAATTTTGTTAGCGCTCAGTCGATAGGTCAACGCAAGATTTATTGTCTAGATCTTCCTTTGAGCTGCGGTTTTGGTTATTTGTCTTGGAATTTTTCTGGTATGGGTCGGCATGTATGTGTCCACTTGTTTATTCAATTTATAGGCTAGTTGTTGTTTTCCTAGGCTTTGTTTCTTCTTTGGTTTTTGATATTTTGTTGTGCTTTGTATTTGGTCTCTTTCTTGTTGTTATTTTTTGGCAGAAAATGACTGCACCGAAAAGTTCTTCGTTGGAAACTCATGTCATTTGTGTTCATAGAATTGCATATAGCTGCGCAATTGCACATACGTGCGCAATCAAAAACCCATGCCATTTCGTGGGGCTACAATTCATTGACAATGGATGGTATCCTTTATTGATGTACATTGCTTACACAATAGTAAGATATTACTCTGTAAACCCTGGGCAGCAATATAGGTGATCTTTTGTACTCCTAATTTTTAAATGTGATGAACTAAATTAACATTTTTTAAACAATTGGGACCTCTCATGAACTTTTACTCGTGAAAAAAATTGCTTGGTGGCTTGGTGATTATGTGTCGACGCTTAAGACACATTGGTACCATGTCATCGATGTGAGAACCGATGTGTGGGATTGCAATCTGATCTTCTACTCATTTTGTCTACACCGCACGGAATACAAGCTTAACCCACAAGTTTTTAAAAGTATGAAGGAAGCATGTGATTTCCATGTGGGTACCACAATAGATACCCACTTTATAGTTTCGGCATATGGACAACTTGGCAGACAGCTTATAGTTAATTATTTCATTTGTAATGTTTCGGTGTTTTTATAGCATTCATTTCTTTATTGTGGTTTTCGCCCTTACTCGCTGTCATGTGCATCATCCTTTTACGCAAACCAGGAAATTGAATATTTTCTCAATGAAGAAACCTACACATATGGAAGGTAGTCACCATGATTTTATATAGTCACCAGGAGATCTTGATAGCGAATCATTGATGAGAAATAATCGATCCAAATTATAAGAGGAACACACTGAAAATCTCACAATGATGAATGGGCATGATTTAGTGACAATAAGTTTTAGACTTTGGGCGACATATACCTAGCTCGTGCAGACACACATGTTGAACATGGTTTTCCACGCTCCCTATGCACAAACCGAGTAAAATTCAAAAATAGCATAATGTTTGCGAGCCTTTTCTGGTTAGAAGAATGTTCTAAAATAATTATCTATTGGTGCTGCTGATGCAAATATGAATTATCCGGTAACAGAACTGTTGGTGAAAGTTTGGGGTTACTGCCAGTGGTACTGAAAGTTTTGTAATTGTGAGTTACAATGCAACGTGTGGTTTTCACTGAAAACAAGAAGGGCATTTTGTGAAGTTTTATAGTTTTGAAGTTTCGAAGCAATATTACTCTATGGTTAGATCAACCCAAAATAATATGATCGGTATGGTCTAACTTAATCAGCTTGCACTACGCGCCCAATATGCTATTTTTAAACAAATTTATAACTGTAAAGTTCACTAAAAAAAACAATGTATTTCCGTAATATTTTGGAAGCAGTGATCTTGGTAACCCAAATAGATGTCCAATCCAAGCATAGATTCTGATATTCACATTTATAACAATTCTAGCAATTGTTACCCTATTTGCATACATTTCTATCTATACCTTTGGGAAAATTAATCTAAAACAGTTTATAAAAACGGTATCAACCACATGTTTCCCATCATACTATATGAAGGATCAAGTAATGCATTTTTTGTTGGGAGGAGCAAATTTAGTGCTTACATTTCTATTTCTATCTTCAGGAAAATAATTGTAAAACATTTTATAAGAAAGTCCGGTAAACATCTACATGTTTTCTGTCCTACTATGCCCAGGATCGGTACAGCTTTTACATTAAACTACAGGGGAAGTACACGTTTCAGTCAGAGCTGTTGGGAACTGTCGATATAAGGGTAAAAATACTCAGAAAAATTACAGCAATGCAGCACTTGTAGAGAGAACTTCCTAACCCAAATCGTTAGTTCTTTGTAACTCAGAAATGTGTAAATCGACGATTTTTGTGACATGACATGCATAGTTATGAGAAAATTAATGTAGCAGTTCCCCTAAAAAGGGAGCACAAGAAGCATTACCTTACCTGCTACAAAAATGAACAACATAAAAGGGGGGATTTTGGTTACCATATTCGAGGTTTATCTAGTTCAAAAGCACAGTTTGGTCTTTGGTGCACATGACATTCACACAGTTAAAAATAGAGTTAAATAATTTATGAAGATGGGTTAAAAAAAGAACTATATCATATGGCAGTGTGATCAGGCCAGATACGATTTAAGTAATTGATTCGAGCTATTTAGTCATATGTCAAGGACAGCTTCTATGTTTCTGCTAAGTCGGTATTTTATTAATGAAATCCATCTGACATACCAAAACACCCTTATTTAAAGATCACTGTCACTTGTTGCATGATCATATTACCGAAACACTCTTATCTAGAGAGCACATGTTGCATGATCATATCAACAAAGATATAGACTCAACAAGGTAGGCTGGAAAAATAACCAGAAAATTCTGGTCTATTTTGGTGATAGAAGTCATAATATTTTAATACTTTGTAACCTTGTAGGGTGAGCAGAAAGGTTCACAATAAGCCCAGCTATTGCATTTATTAAACCTCCGAAAAAGGGTTACACAATTGAATATGACTATCAAACTGAAGAAACAGTACCGAAGTAGATAGATCACTTTCATACAAGGATTTAGTTGCTCGCCTGAACACTGTCAGACCTGCTACACTACACTGACCCAGAACATCTCCCTCATGGAGTAACCCAGGCACCTTGGAATAGTTGGCTTACTGTTTTTCCTAAAATCCACTCCAAATCTGATGTTGAAACAGCTATCTTGCCAGCGACATGAGAGATGGCCTCCTTTGCTCCTTTGTAGCCACATTCAGGAATGACGTAGGGGAAGTCACTGCAAAGAACAAGTCCAGAATATAACCTCTGAGTCATGGGTATAGTGAAATAGACTCTGATCCAATGAAACTCTCGCCGGTGTGCTGTTTAAATTCACCTTCCCCACATTATTCGATTAGCTCCATAGCTGGAGATCGCGCGAGAAAGAAGCCGAGATGTGTCCTCATATGGATAAGATTCTCTTGTGATCCGGAAAAGAGCACTGTACTTGACGTAAACCTGTTGACGTAATGCATCATTGCATCAGCCTTAACATGGTGACACCAAACACAAGAATTGAACATGGCACTGTTGCCAAGCGACACTTTTACAATCAGGCAGCAGACATCATTTTATCTATTTGGCTTAAATCACTCTACTATCAACATGTAATCCACCTCACAAAATAATTTTTTTGATCCCTGATCTGTGTGCTCTGGTACTAGAAACTAAGAATACTAGCTTTAACAAACACTCGAAATAGCTACATTGCGCAAGTTAATATTTTTTTTCAGAAGCTATTCATAATCATGCAAGAATAGAAATTCAGAGAGTCAAGTCGTTGATTTCTTGAGCTACCTGCACAAGGTAACATGTTTCAGCAAATACCTGTGGGAATCTGGATAAATTCAGAAATGAAGAAAATGCCTTTTCTTCGTCATCATTCCTGCATGTTGATGCCAGGAGAAGTTAGTTCAGATGACAACATGGTAATAATTGCATTTATTCCAGTTTATGGACAAGCAGCCACACAAGCCTACGTTGGTGGCTTGCAGAAAGCCATATGATCAAGAATAACAGTAGTTGCAGGATAATCCATACAAAGCTCCTCTATTTCCTGAATATATGAACTGATCCCCTGCATGAACAAGAAGTCAAGAACAGTAAAGAATAGGGAAATATCAAGTTACGTCTTCTTCATTATGAAATAGCCTGGAGTATACAGTTCAGCAGATAGTAATACATAACTGTAACTAGCTTTTAATATTGGCTCAGTTCTAGCTGCTGACCGACAAAACTAATGATCTCAAGCATGCAATTCTTTTAGTTAGAACCTTATGATGTGACCTACTGTTCTGTCAATCTGATCATTATTCGTTTTGTATCACCTACAAAGCATGTTTACCATTAGCATTTTAGTGACTGCAACACATTAATACAAAACTTAAATCCCATTTATATCCTTTACATTGAGTACACATGCATCTAGTATATGAATGCTTCTTTTACCTTCATCACCATAATTCCAACTGGTGCTCCAAGTTCTCCAGCCTTAGCAAACAATGACCTCCCCACCTCATTGGTCATCTATTCATATGAGAAATTTTGTGTACTCAGTCATCTATAATCATAAAGAAAAATCAGACGTACATGACAGCTGATTCTACAATGATGCAAAGTTGCCCATGTGCAAACCTTTTGACTGGAAGGCCATAAGTTTGGGTTGAAACGGACAGCACGGTACTTTTCCTTGTGAGAAGCAAGTGAAACATATATTACAAAGTATGAACCATTTATTTTATGCTTAGAAATTTCGAAAAGACTGTACTTGCACAATCAGATGTTCAAGCTGTTTAATGCCACTCCCATCATCTGCAGGATTCGCAAGGCAGCAGCCGATGAATTTTGATGGATATTTCTTCAAGACACTACAGAACAAAAGAAATATGTTGAAGCAGACATACAAAAATAAATAAGGATTAAAACATATCAAAGTAGGAAACTCATTGAACTTTTTGTATAAATACACATCATAAAAGTAGTTCAGTTGGTACGGATGGAAGAAGAGTTTACCTAGTCACTAAAGAGTGATCAAACATATGATTAATAGGCTGAACAATGAGCGCACCCGCAACTCCAGCTTCATCCATACACTAGGGAAAAGATAAACAACGTTCGTAACAAAAAATTCATTGTCATAATCGATCTCAAGTCCTTGAAATTCTAACAAAAAAGAAGTGGCAAGCAAGATAAAGAAATAGAGTATGCATGTTGGAACTAATATTTGCAACACACAGTTTAGTGGCTAAGAAACAGAGGTAACAGAAAAGGGGGACAGGGCATTGGGTATTTTCTTTCCGCGTAGAATTGCCGTGTCCCAAATAGGTCATTCATAAGAAACTCCCAGCTGAGTTTTCCAAAATCTACCCGTAAAAGAATGGAAGTGTATCTTTCCTAAGAAACAGAGGTCCTGTTGATACACAGACATAGGGAAGTGGACATTGGGTTCTTCTTTTCCTCGTGAAATTCCCATGCTATAAATAGCTCATTCATTTCATCTAGACCTAAGAAACTCGTGACTGAAAGTTTGGTTCCAGTGGAACTGGGACGTCCCAAACATACCACAACTTTTATAAAAAAACATACTACCACAAGTTCAGAACTTCACTTGCTAATGAAATATGAAGAAGAAGAAAGTGACACCTTAAGAAATACAGCACCAATCAATCAATATCACAATCTTTCCCCAATCTGATAATGGCATGATCCACCCAGGATGCGGCACATCATCATATCCATCTACTGACAGACTGACTACTTCGTTTCGAGCCGTCTACTGATAGTCAGATACGATACTACCACAAAAGAAGAAGAGCAGAGACCTCGAGCAAGAAGTCGACATCACCCCGGAGCGTCGCCTCCTGGCCCGGGAAGAACGGGTACTCCCCGGCAGCCTGCACGCGCACAGCAGAACCACATAAACCTCATCAAGAAACCAGATTTGGGCATTGATGTCCAAGTGCCTTTGTTACCTGCAGCGGCGAGGCCCAGACGTGGAGGTGGGAGTCCACGACCTTGAAAGGATTGGAGCCGGCCTTGCTGGAGGCGGCCATGGCGGCGGCGCAAATGGTGCTTGTGGTGGAGGAGAGGAGGAGCCTCCTCCTCGATGTGGGTGGGGTAGGTGAGAGCGAAGTGCGGGAGGAGGTTGTGGCGAGCGGGGACAAGAACCTGCAGTGGGCACGCGCTGCTGAGGAGCAGGAGTTGGCCATTACAGAAGATGAGGTGTGGTGGCGGCGTACGGTGTACGTGTGCCGGTGGCCGGAGTGTAGCACCAAGTGCCAGCCCAAATGCAGTACTACATAATTTACAGGCCGGGTGGCGGCCACCATTACATGGGCTGGGATGGGACAATGGGCCACACGGCGGTGTATGGGCTGGCGAAGTTACGGCTAGCCTTTGTTTTTTCCTGTTTCTTTTATATTTTCATTCCTGTTTCTTCTTTTTTTTTTTTTTTTTTTTGTTTCTGTTTCTTCTTATGATTTTAAAAATGTTTAGATTAGAAAACTATTTAAAAATTAAAATGCGCAAATTAAAAAGTGTTTAAATTTAAAAATGTTCAGGTTTAAAAAATGTTTACATTTGAAAATTGTTCAAATTTAGAGAAGTTTAATTTTAAAATTGTTCAAAGTTAATAAAAGTTCAGATTTGGAGTTTTTTCATATTAGAAAAAATTTCAATTTCATGATTTGTTTGTAATTTAAAAATGGTTGAACTTTCAGAATGTTCATACTTCAGAAATGTTTAATTTTGAAAATTGTTCAACTTAAAAAATATTCAGATTTTACAAATTACACATTGTAAAAAAATATTCACTTGTTTTGAAATTAATCGGATTTTAAAAATAAAAAAAATAAAAGGATCCTAACTTTAGAGCCCCTCTGCATAGGTGGCACATTGAAGGAAGACAGACACTTTACACAACTGGGCGAGAGGCCTATTTGGTTCGGTAAAACAAATGAGCGGACGTTATGGCGCCCGGACCAAATCCTCTGCGTCTGGTTCCGGTGGAGATTTGTGTGTGACCGTTTTGCAAAAGGCGCACGCTAAGCATCGGCCGCCGGATCCGGAAGTTAAAATCGGTTGCTTCCGTGTCCGTTGGATTAATATCGTGTGGCTGGTAATCAATCACGTTTTTCCTGTTGTACTGAGTCTTCTGCCGCATGTCGCTATCATCTGTCGCTCTTGACCCACCATGTGCAATGGATTATGGAGTGAACCTCTACCATGCGCTGCTCTGAGTTCTCTGCATGCACATAGAAAAGTCAAATTTCTATTACTACAACCACAAGCTATCCGCAAAATGATAACATCTAGATTTGCACTGATAGCCTCAAAAAGTTGTTAAGCAACAAATTTTCACCATAATTTGATTTACAACAAGAATTGCAAATAATTTTAACAAAAATCTGAAATAATTACAACAAAAAACGTAGACTACTACAAAAATAATCCATATATTTGCAAATAATAGAATTGGTCAAGTACAGATTGAATTACAACAAAATTAACCAACTATTTTTTACAAAATTTGCAAATAATTACAACAAAACATCCATATGTTTGCAAACAATGCAAAAGTAATCAAGTAACAATTATTTTTTACAAATTAAATTACAACAAAAACACTAACTATTTTTACAAAAAAGTCACAAACAATTACAACAAAAAATCATATATGTTTGTAAACAATTCAAAGTGATCAAGCAATAAATAATTTTCTACATATTAAATTACAACATAAATCACCAACTAATTTTACAAAAAGTCACAAACGATTACAACAAAAAACTGGTGCATAAAGAAGCGAGTCTTTAACTGATCTTTGCGCCTACTCCCATGATAGATGATGTATCATCCAGACTTGTTTGGGATTGTCCCGCTTGCTGAAAAGTGCAGACCATTACTCGTACTAATTAGATGGCGTCCCGGATGCAGACTTGGAAAGGTAGAATAAGTAACAAACGAACAAGTGGAAAACTAACTAATACTACTAAGGCGAGCCTCCAAAAAACATGACCAAAGGTAGTAAAAAAAGAGATCAACGGTAGGTAAAAAATAAAAGAAAAGCTAGCTAGTACCCTAGGCTGCAATTTTCAGCGAGGAAGAGAAGCTAGTTATGCACTCGAATTCAACATGCATGCTACAGTAGCTTTGATAACAGCGCGTGGCAAAGAAACAGAAGAGGACCAAGCGGACATCTGGTGCAAGTTGGAGCCAGCTAGCCAGTCCGGGCGCGGGAAGGTAATCCACTTGCGCTGCGTCAGCACGACCGATCTCTCGCGCCGATCGGTCGGCTGATAGCAAGCGTTTTTCTTTGCAAAAAGAACCCCGCACTTTTTCCAAATCACGAATGGTCCGATGAAAGCTCTGTATGAATTCCTCCCAACCCGGATCAAACCCTAAATCGGTCCCCATATCGAGCCGCCATCCCTGCTTCCCCTCGCCGCCATCGCTGCCTCCTCCCTCGTTGCCTCCCCTCGCCGCCTCCCCTCGCTGCCGTTCCTCTCCGTCGTGCCTCGTCGCCCTGCCCGGCTGTCCCGGGGCCGCTTCCTCCTCGCCGCCACCTCGCGTCGGCCCTGCATCGGCCCCTCGGCCTCCCCGTCGACGGGCGCACGCCGCCGTTGTCGGCCTGGGCCGCCACCCGCTGGATATCGCCGCCATCCAGCACGGCCGTGGCGGAGGACGCCGCCAGCCAGCACGGCCGAGCCGGCGGCTGGACAGGAGCCGGCGTTTTTTCTTTTTTTCTTTGTAAAGATCTTTGTTTGGATCTTGTTGTATCTGCTGGATCCTGTTGTTGTTGTTGTTAGTATCATGTAGAATGGAATGGATCCAGTGCTTGTTTCTGAAGGATCTTTTAGATTTTAGATTTTTGATTTAGATACTTTCTTGTATGTGGTTGATCTATGAAGATCTATGAAGAATTACTTATAATAGCAACAATGGATACCCACTACATTTTTGTGAAGGACTTTTTTGACTTTTAGATCTTCATCTTCAATATCTGAAGAACTTGAGAATGACAACAATGGATCCATATGAAAAGTTCTGAAGAACTTGATACAAAATAATGGATCCACACACCAGATGTGAAGAACTTTAGAACAGCTGCAAGGATCTCCTGAGAGAAATTTGATAAAACATAGGACTTTTTTTGCAAAAATAAAGCACTAATCTTGATGTAGTGGACGTTAGCCGATTGGGTCCGGTTGGAATCCACTTCTATTTGGTTGAGCTGTGACTTTTAAACTATGGGTTGCTGCAGAGCTGTTGTTCTAAAAGTGTGTTACAAGCATAGAACTGTTTGGCAAACTGGCCGGCGGCGGTTGGTTGTCTATTATACCAAGTCTGAATTGCCCTTGGAATGCCGAGAGTTTGTCTACAGATTTATGATTTTCTACTAGTGGCATTATGTACTCGAATTTCACTGGAATTTGAGCTATTCTAACTAGGCAGATCATCGAATTACGTGCCATACATGCATGTCGTTTACTATCTCCATCCCAAGGTTTAAGGCCTATTTTTTTCCAGAAAGTCAAACAAAGTAAAGTTTGAATAAATTTTTAGAAGAATTTATAAACAATTGTAGGATAACGTTGCATAGAAAACAAAAAATTTCCTACCGCGAACACGCAATCCAAGCCAAGATGCAATCTAGAAGACGGTAGCAACGAGGGGATTATCGAGTCTCACCCTTGAAGAGATTCCAAAGCCTACAAGATGAGGCTCTTGTTGCTGCGGTAGACGTTCACTTGCCGCTTGCAAAAGCGCGTAGAAGATCTTGATCACGGCGCCACGAACGGGCAGCACCTCCGTACTCGGTCACACGTTCGGTTGTTGATGAACACGACGTCCACCTCCCGTTCCAGCGGGCAGCGGAAGTAGTAGCTCCTCTTGAATCCGACAGCACGACGGCGTGATGTCGGTGGTGGTGGAGAAATCCGGCGGAGCTTCGCTAAGCGTGCGGGATGTGGTGGAGGAGAGAGGCCGCTAGGGTTTGGGAGAGAGGGGCGCCGGCCACTAAGGGGTGCGGCCACCTTGGTGGTTCTTGGGTGGCCGGCCCGCTCCCCTTGGCCCCTCATTATATAGGTGGAAGCCCTAAGTGTTGGACTACAAGTCTCCGAATAAGACCCGAACCCAAAACCTTCCATGTGATAGGGAAACCTACCCAAGGTGGGAATCCCACTTGGGGTGGGATTCCCCCCTTCCATGTGGGGGGGGTGGCCGGCCCCCATAGGGGGAGTCCACTTGGGACTCCTCCCCCTCTAGGGTTGGCCGGCCATGGAGGTGGAGTCCCTCCGGGACTCCACCTTCCTTGGTGGTTTCTTCCGGACTTTTCTAGAACCTTCTAGAACCTTCCATAGAACCTTCCGGATCATTTTAAATCACATAAAATGACATCCTATATATGAATCTTATTCTCCGGACCATTCCGGAACTCCTCGTGATGTCCGGGATCTCATCCGGGACTCCGAACAAATATTCGAACTCCATTCCATATTCCAGTTCTACCATTTCAACATCCAACTTTAAGTGTGTCACCCTACGGTTCACGAACTATGCGGACATGGTTGAGTACTCACTCCGACCAATAACCAATAGCGGGATCTGGAGATCCATAATGGCTCCCACATATTCAACGATGACTTTAGTGATCGAATGAACCATTCACATACGATACCAATTCCCTTTGTCACGCGATATTTTACTTGTCCGAGGTTTGATCATCGGTATCACTTTATACCTTGTTCAACCTCGTCTCCTGACAAGTACTCTTTACTCGTACCGTGGTATGTGGTCTCTTATGAACTTATTCATATGCTTGCAAGACATTAGACGACATTCCACCAAGAGGGCCCAGAGTATATCTATCCGTCATCGGGATGGACAAATCCCACTGTTGATCCATATGCCTCAACTCATACTTTCCGGATACTTAATCCCACTTTTATAACCACCCATTTACGCAGTGGCGTTTGGTGTAATCAAAGTATCTTTCCGGTATAAGTGATTTACATGATCTCATGGTCATAAGGACTAGGTAACTATGTATCGAAAGCTTATAGCAAATAACTTAATGACGAGATCTTATGCTACGCTTAATTGGGTGTGTCCATTACATCATTCATACAATGACATAACCTTGTTATTAATAACATCCAATGTTCATGATTATGAAACTAATCATCCATTAATCAACAAGCTAGTTAAGAGGCATACTAGGGACTCTTTGTTGTCTACATATCACACATGTATTAATGTTTCGGTTAATACAATTATAGCATGACATATAAACATTTATCATAAACATAAAGATATAAATAATAACCACTTTATTATTGCCTCTAGGGCATATCTCCTTCAGTCTCCCACTTGCACTAGAGTCAATAATCTAGATTACATTGTAATATACCTAACACCCATGGCATTCTGGTGTTGGTCATGCTTTGCCCTAGGGAGAGCTTTAGTCAACGGATCTGCTACATTCAGATCAGTGTGTACTTTGCAAATCTTTACTTCTCCATCTTCGATGTACTCGCGAATCGAGTGGTAACGCAGCTTGATATGCTTCAGCCTCTTGTGTGACCTTGGCTCTTGTGCATTGGCGATGGCACCCATATTATCACAGTAGATGATTAATGGGTCCAATGCACTAGGAACCACACCGAGCTCTACAATGAACCTCTTCATCCATACCGCTTCTGATGAAGCCTCTGAAGCCGCTATGTACTCTGATTCTGTTGAAGACTTCGCCACCGTGCAATCGCTTCGAGCTTGCCCAGCTTACTGCAGCACCATTCAATATAAACACGTACCCAGACTGTGACTTAGAGTCATCAGGATCAGTGTTCCAACTTGCATCGGTGTAACCGTTTACAACAAGCTCTTGGTCACCTCCATAACAAAGAAACATATCCTTAGTTCTTTTCAAGTACTTCAGGATATTCTTGAATGCTGTCCAGTGTTCCATTCCTGGATCACTTTGATATCTGCTAGTCAAACTAACAACATGTGCTATATCCGGTCTAGTACATAGCATGGCATACATGATAGATCCTACTGCCGAGGCATAGGGGATATTACTCATCCTTTCTCTTTCTTCTGTAGTAGCCGGTCCTTGAGTCTTACTCAAGACCTTGCACGGTAACATAGGTAAAAACCCTTTCTTACTTTCGTCCATTCTAAACTTCTTTAGAATCTTGTCCAGGTATGTACTCTGTGATAGCCCTATTAGGCGTCTTGATCTATCTCTATAAATCTTGATGCCTAATATATACGATGCTTCACCAAGGTCTTTCATTGAAAAACTATTATTCAAATAGACTTTTACACTGCTTAATAGTTCTATATCATTCCCGATCAATAATATGTCATCTACATATAATATCAGGAATGCTACAGAGTTCCTACTCACTTTCTTGTAAATACAGGCCTCTCCATGACACTGTATAAACCCGAAGTCTTTGATCACCTTATCAAAGCGTCGGTTCCAACTTCTTGATGCTTGCTTCAGTCCATAGATTGAACGCTGAAGTTTGCATACTTTGTCAGCATTTTTAGGATCGACAAAACCTTTGGGTTGTACCATATACAACTCTTCCTCAATGTCTCCATTAAGGAACGCCGTTTTGACATCCATCTGCCAAATCTCATAATCGAAAAATGTAGCTATTGCTAACAAAATCCTCACAGATTTTAGCTTCGCTACAGGTGAGAAAGTCTCATCGTAGTCGACTCCTTGAATTTGTCGGAAACCCTTTGCGACAAGTCGAGCTTTATAGACAGTAATATTACCATCAGCATCTGTTTTTCTCTTGAAGATCCATTTATTCTCGACAGCCTTTCGGCTATCAGGTAAGTCTACCAAAGTCCATACTTTGTTATCATACATGGATCCCATTTCGGATTTCATGGCTTCTTGCCATTTGTTGGAATCTGGGCTCATCATCGCTTCTTCATACGTCGCAGGGTCCTCATCATTGTTATCCACAATCATGACATTTAGACAAGGATCATACCAATCAGGAGTGGCACGTTCCCTTGTCGATCTGCGAGGTTCAGTAGTTTCCTCATTCGAAGTTTCATGATCATTATCATTAGCTTCCTCTGTTGCCGGTGTAGGCAGTATAGGAACAGTTTCCGGTACTGCGTGATGTCTACGGGAGCTTCTATTCTTGTAGACAGTGTTGGGCCTCCAAGAGCAGAGGTTTGTAGAACAGCAGCAAGTTTCCCTTAAGTGGATCACCCAAGGTTTATCGATCTCAGGGAGGAAGAGGTCAAAGATATCCCTCTCATGCAACCCTGCAACCACAAAGCAAGAAGTCTCTTGTGTCCCCAACACACCTAATAGGTGCACTAGTTCGGCGAAGAGATAGTGAAATACAGGTGGTATGAATATATATAAGCAGTAGTAACGGCGCCAGAAAAGTGCTTGCTGGCGTGTGGTTGATGGTGGTGATATAGCAGGCAGTAGTAAAACAGTAAAACAGTAAACAAGCAGCGATAGCAGTATTTAGGAACAAGGCCTAGGGATTAGACTTTCACTAGTGGACACTCTCAACTTTGATCACATAACAGAATAAATAGATAGATGCTAGAATCTACACTCTTTTGTTGGATGATGAACACCACTAATTGCGTAGGATTACACGAACCCTCAATGCCGGAGTTAACAAGCTCCACAATATTCAATGTTCATATTTAAATAACCTTAGAGTGCATGACAGATCAACACAACTAAACCAAGTACTAACGTAGCATGCACACTGTCACCTTCACGCTACGAAAGGAGGCATAGATCACATCAATACCATCATAGCAATAGTTAACTTCGTAATCTACAAGAGATCACAATCATAGCCTACGCCAAGTACTAACACGGATGCACACACTGTCACCATTACACCGTGCAGGAGGAATAAAACTACTTTAATAACATCACTAGAGTAGCGCACAGATAAATTGTGATACAAAACACATTGCAATCATAAAGAGATATAAATAAGCACTTCACTATGCCATTCATAACAGTGAATAAGTATTCTGTGAAATATAGCCTAAGAGACCCACACGGTGCACACACTGTCACCTTTACACACGTGGGACAAGGAGTCTCCGGAGATCACATAAGTAAAATTCACTTGACTAGCATAACGACATCTAGATTACAAGCATCATCATATGAATCTCAATCATGTAAGGCAGCTCATGAGATTATTGTATTGAAGTACATAGGAGAGAGATGAACCACATAGCTACCGGTACAGCCCCGAGCCTCGATGGAGAACTACTCCCTCCTCATGGGAGACAGCAGCGTTGATGGAGATGGCGGTGGTGTCGATGGAGGAGCCTTCCGGGGGCACTTCCCCATCCCGGCGGCGTGCCGGAACAGAGACTCCTGTCCCCCAGATCTTGGCTTCGCGATGGCGGCGGCTCTGGATGGTTTCTCGTACCGTGGCTTTTCCGTCTCGTGGTTTTAGGTCGAGGGGGCTTAAATAGGCGAAGAGGCGGCGTCAGGAGGTCAACGAGGCGACGACACCATAAGGCGGCGCGGCCAGGGCCTGGGCCGCGCCGGCCTATCATCTGGCGCCGGCCTATCATCTGGCGACTCTCGGGTGTTCTGGATGCTTCCGGGGATTCTAAGATGCTGGGCGTTGATTTCGTCCGATTCCGAGAATATTTCCTTACTAGGATTTCTGAAACCAAAAACAGCAGAAAACAGCAACTGGCCCTTCGGCATCTCGTCAATAGGTTAGTTCCAGAAAATGCATAAATATGACATAAAGTGTGCATAAAACATGTAGATATCATCAATAATGTGGCATGGAACATAAGAAATTATCGATACGTCGGAGACGTATCAGCATCCCCAAGCTTAGTTTCTGCTCGTCCCGAGCAGGTAAACGATAACAAAGATAATTTCTGGAGTGACATGCCATCATAAACTTGATCATACTATTGTAAACACATGTAATGAATGCAGCAATCCAAGACAATGGTAGATGACATAAGTAAACAAATGAATCATATAGCAAAGACTTTTCATGAATAGTTCTTTCAAGACAAGCATCAATAAGTCTTGCATAAGAGTTAACTCATAAAGCAATAATTCAAAGTAAAGGTATTGAAGCAACACAAAGGAAGATTAAGTTTCAGCGATTGCTTTCAACTTGTAACATGTATATCTCATGGATAATTGTCAACATAGAGTAATATAACAAGTGCAATATGCAAGTATGTAGGAATCAATGCACAGTTCACACAAGTGTTTGCTTCTTGAGGTGGAGAGAAATAGGTGAACTGACTCAACATAAAAGTAAAAGAATGGCCCTTCGCAGAGGGAAGCATCGATTGCTATATTTGTGCTAGAGCTTTGATTTTGAAAACATATAGAGAGCATAAAAGTAAAATTTTGAGAGGTGTTTATTGTTGTCAACGAATGGTAGTGGGCACTCTAACCCCCTTGCCAGACAAACCTTCAAAGAGCGGCTCCCATTTTATTTTTATTTTTGTGTGGCACTCCTTCCAACCTTTCTTTCACAAACCATGGCTAACCGAATCCTCGGGTGCCTGCCAACAATCTCATACCATGAAGGAGTGCCTTTTTACTTTAGTTTTATTATGATGACACTCCTCCCCACCTTTGCTTTCTCAAGCCATGGCTAACCGAATCCTTCGGGTGCCGTCCAACAATCACATACCATGGAGGAGTGTCTATTTAAGTTAATTAATTTGGGACTGGGAATCCCATTGCCAGCTCTTTTTGCAAAATTATTGGATAAGCGGATGAAGCCACTAGTCCATTGGTGAAAGTTGCCCAACAAGATTGAAAGATAAACACCACATACTTCCTCATGAGCTATAAAACATTGACACAAATCAGAGGTAATAAATTTTGAATTGTTTAAAGGTAGCACTCAAGCAATTTACTTTGGAATGGCGGAGAAATACCATGTAGTAGGTAGGTATGGTGGACACAAATGGCATAGTGGTTGGCTCAAGTATTTTGGATGCATGAGAAGTATTCCCTCTCGATACAAGGTTTAGGCTAGCAAGGTTATTTGAAACAAACACAAGGATGAACTGGTGCAGCAAAACTCACATAAAAGACATATTACAAGCATTATAAGACTATACATTGTCTTCCTTGTTGTTCAAACACCTTACTAGAAATTATCTAGACCTTAGAGAGACCAATTATGCAAACCAAATTTTAGCAAGCTCTATGTATTCTTCACTAATAGGTGCAAAGTATATGATGCAAGAGCTTAAACATGAACACAACAATTGCCAAGTATCACATTATTTAAGACATCATACCAATTACTACATGTAGCATTTTCCGTTTCCAACCATATAACAATTAACGAAGCAGTTTCAACCTTCGCCATGAAAATTAAAAGCTAAGAACACATGTGTTCATACGAACCAGCGGAGCGTGTCTCTCTCCCACACAAGCATTTATTCAAACAAAAACAAAAACAAGAAACATACAGACGCTCCAAGTAAAGCACATAAGATGTGACCGAATAAAAATATAGTTTCAAGGGAGGAACCTGATAATTTGTCGATGAAGAAGGGGATGCCTTGGGCATCCCCAAGCTTAGATGCTTGAGTCTTCTTGAAATATTCAGGGATGAACCACCGGGGCATCCCCAAGCTTAGAGCTTTCACTCTTCTTGATCACATTGTATCATCCTCCTCTCTTGACCCTTGAAAACTTCCTCCACACCAAACTTAGAACAACTCATTAGAGGGTTAGTGCACAATCAAAATATACATGTTCAGAGGTGACACAATCATTCTTAACACTTCTGGACATTGCTCAAAGCTACTGGAAGTCAATGGAATCGAAATATCCATCGAACATAACAAAACAGGCAATGCGAAATAAAAGGCAGAATCTGTCAAAACAGAACAGTTCGTATTGACGAATTTTATTGAGGCACCAGACTTGCTCAAATGAAAATGCTCAAATTGAA
Source organism: Lolium perenne (assembly GCF_019359855.2). Taxonomy (NCBI): domain Eukaryota; kingdom Viridiplantae; phylum Streptophyta; class Magnoliopsida; order Poales; family Poaceae; genus Lolium; species Lolium perenne. The sequence goes on along the minus strand of NC_067245.2, from coordinate 202,664,089 downwards.
TGAAAGTTGCGTACATATCTGAGGATCACTCACGTAAATTTGCATAATTTTCTGAGTTACCTACAGAGAATGTTGCCCAGATTCGTGACAGCAAAGAAATCTGTTTCTGCGCAGTAATCCAAATCTAGTATCAACCTTGCTATCAAAGACTTTACTTGACTCAACAAAACACAAAACTAAGATAAGGAGAGGTTGCTACAGTAGTAAACAACTTCCAAGACTCAAATATAAAACAAAGTACAGTAGTAAAATAACACATGGGTTATCTCCCAAGAAGTTCTTTCTTTATAGCCATTAAGACGGGCTCAGCAGTTTTGATGATGCACTCGCAAGAAATAGTATTTGAAGCAAAAGAGAGCATCAAGAGGCAAATTAGAAACACTTTTAAGTCTAACATGCTTCCTATGAAAAGGAATCTTGTAAATAAACAAGTTCATGAAGAGCAAAGTAACAAGCATAGGAAGATAGAACAAGTGCAGCTTCAAAAATTTCAGCGCATAGAGAGGTGTTTTAGTAACATGAGAATTTCTACAACCATATTTTCCTCTCTCATAATAACTTTCAGTAGCAACATGAGCAAACTCAACAATATAACTATCACATAAAGCATTCTTATCATGAGTTTCATGCATAAAATTATTACTCTCCACATAAGCATAATCAATTTTAGTAGTTATAGTGGGAGCAAATTCAACAAAGTAGCTATCATTATTATTCTCATCATCAAATATAGGAGGCATATTGTAATCATAATCAAATTTATCCTCCATAACAGGTGGTACCAAAAGACTACTATCATTATAATCATCATAAATAGGAGGCAAAGTATCATCAAAGTAAATTTCCTCCTCAATACTTGGGGGACTAAAAAGATCATGCTTATCAAAACCAGCTTCCCCAAGCTTAGAATTTTCCATAGCATTAGCAACAATAGTGTTCAAAGCATTCATATTAATAACATTCCCATTAGCATGCATATAAAGTTCCATGGGTTTTTTAATTCTCTCTTCAAACACATCATGTCCTAATTCAAGATAAAGTTCATAAAGATCTCTCATATTTTTGTTGTTTTCCATTATGCCTAACTAGTGTAAACAAGAAACAAAAAGATGCAATTGCAGGATCTAAAGGAAATAGCTTCGAGCACAAACACAATGGCGCCAGAAAAGTACTGTTACCTGGAACCGAAGTATGAGTGCCTTTTACCTTTCCTCCCCGGCAACGGCGCCAGAAAAGTGCTTGATGTCTTCGGGAGCTTCTATTTTTGTAGACAGTGTTGGGCCTCCAAGAGCAGAGGTTTGTAGAACAGCAGCAAGTTTCCCTTAAGTGGATCACCCAAGGTTTATCGATCTCAGGGAGGAAGAGGTCAAAGATATCCCTCTCATGCAACCCTGCAACCACAAAGCAAGAAGTCTCTTGTGTCCCCAACACACCTAATAGGTGCACTAGTTCGGCGAAGAGATAGTGAAATACAGGTGGTATGAATATATATAAGCAGTAGTAACGGCGCCAGAAAAGTGCTTGCTGGCGTGTGGTTGATGGTGGTGATATAGCAGGCAGTAGTAAAACAGTAAAACAGTAAACAAGCAGCGATAGCAGTATTTAGGAACAAGGCCTAGGGATTAGACTTTCACTAGTGGACACTCTCAACTTTGATCACATAACAGAATAAATAGATAGATGCTAGAATCTACACTCTTTTGTTGGATGATGAACACCACTAATTGCGTAGGATTACACGAACCCTCAATGCCGGAGTTAACAAGCTCCACAATATTCAATGTTCATATTTAAATAACCTTAGAGTGCATGACAGATCAACACAACTAAACCAAGTACTAACGTAGCATGCACACTGTCACCTTCACGCTACGAAAGGAGGCATAGATCACATCAATACCATCATAGCAATAGTTAAATTCGTAATCTACAAGAGATCACAATCATAGCCTACGCCAAGTACTAACACGGATGCACACACTGTCACCATTACACCGTGCAGGAGGAATAAAACTACTTTAATAACATCACTAGAGTAGCACATAGATAAATTATGATACAAAACACATTGCAATCATAAAGAGATATAAATAAGCACTTCACTATGCCATTCATAACAGTGAATAAGTATTCTGTGAAATATAGCCTAAGAGACCCACACGGTGCACACACTGTCACCTTTACACACGTGGGACAAGGAGTCTCCGGAGATCACATAAGTAAAATTCACTTGACTAGCATAACGACATCTAGATTACAAGCATCATCATATGAATCTCAATCATGTAAGGCAGCTCATGAGATTATTGTATTGAAGTACATAGGAGAGAGATGAACCACATAGCTACCGGTACAGCCCCGAGCCTCGATGGAGAACTACTCCCTCCTCATGGGAGACAGCAGCGTTGATGGAGATGGCGGTGGTGTCGATGGAGGAGCCTTCCGGGGGCACTTCCCCGTCCCGGCGGCGTGCCGGAACAGAGACTCCTGTCCCCCAGATCTTGGCTTCGCGATGGCGGCGGCTCTGGATGGTTTCTCGTACCGTGGCTTTTCCGTCTCGTGGTTTTAGGTCGAGGGGGCTTACATAGGCGAAGAGGCGGCGTCAGGAGGTCAACGAGGCGACGACACCATAAGGCGGCGCGGCCAGGGCCTGGGCCGCGCCGGCCTATCATCTGGGGCCCCTGTGGCCCCCCTCTGGCGACTCTCGGGTGTTCTGGATGCTTCCGGGGGATTCTAAGATCTTCGGCGTTGATTTCGTCCGATTCCGAGAATATTTCCTTACTAGGATTTCTGAAACCAAAAACAGCAGAAAACAGCAACTGGCCCTTCGGCATCTCGTCAATAGGTTAGTTCCAGAAAATGCATAAATATGACATAAAGTGTGCATAAAACATGTAGATATCAACAATAATGTGGCATGGAACATAAGAAATTATCGATACGTTGGAGACGTATCACTGCGCTACTCTGATCAACGAGTATAGATTCATCAATCTCATCGAGTTCTACTTTTCTTCCAGTCACTTCTTTAGTGAGAAATTCTTTCTCAAGAAAGGTTCCGTTCTTAGCAACAAAGATTTTGCCTTCGGATTTGTGATAGAAAGTGTACCCTATAGTTTCCTTAGGGTATCCTATGAAGATGCATTTCTCCATTTTGGGTTCTAGCTTGTCCGGTTGTAACTTCTTTACATAGGCTTCGCAACCCCAAACTTTCAGGAACGACAGCTTAGGTTTCTTATTAAACCATAATTCATACGGTGTCGTTTCTACGGATTTTGATGGTGCTCTATTTAAAGTGAATGCGGCTGTCTCTAATGCATAACTCCAAAATGATAACGGCAAATCAGTAAGAGACATCATAGAACGAACCATATCTAAGAGAGTTCGATTACGACGTTCGGACACACCGTTTCGTTGTGGTGTTCCCGGCGGTGTCAATTGTGAAAGTATTCCGCATTTCTTTAAATGCATGCCAAACTCATAACTCAGATATTCACCTCCACGATCAGATCGTAGAAATTTAATCTTCTTGTTACGTTGATTTTCTACTTCACTTTGAAATTCCTTAAACTTCTCGAAAGTTTCGGATTTATGTTTCATGAAATAGATATACCCATATCTACTCAGATCATCTGTGAAGGTTAGAACATAACGATAACCACCGCGCGATGCTACGCTCATTGGTCCGCACACATCGGTATGTATGATTTCCAATAAGTCAGTAGCTCGCTCCATCATACCAGAAAATGGAGTCTTAGTCATTTTTCCCATTAGACATGCTTCGCATCTATCAAGTGACTCAAAGTCAAGTGATTCAAGTAATCCATCGGTATGGAGTTTCTTCATGCGTTTCACTCCAATATGACCAAGACGACAGTGCCACATATAAGTATAATTATCATTCAATTTAATTCGCTTAGCATCAATGTTATGTATATGCGTATCACTACTATCGAGATCTAACAGAAATAAGCCATTCTTTTCTGGTGCTCGACCATAAAAGATATTATTCATAAAAATAGAACAACCATTATTCTCAGACTTGAATGAATAACCGTCTTGCATTAAACAAGATCCAGATATAATGTTCATGCTCAACGCGGGTACAAAATAACAATTATTTAGGCTTAAAACTAATCCCGAAGGTAGATGTAGAGGAAGTGTGCCGACAGCGATCACATCGACTTTGGATCCATTTCCAACGCGCATCGTCACTTCATCTTTCAGTAGTCTTCGTTTATTCTTTAGTTCCTATTTCGAGTTACAAATATGAGCAACCGAACCAGTATCAAATACCCAGGTACTAGAACGAGAACCAGTGAGATAAACATCTATAACATGTATATCAGATATACCTTCTTTCTTCTTCTTGACAAGGCCACTCTTCAGATCAGCCATATACTTGGAGCAATTACGCATCCAGTGTCCCTTCTCCTTGCAGTAATAGCACTCAGCATCAGGCTTAGGGTCGTTCTTAGGTTTCATAGGAGGCGTGGCAGCTTTCTTGCCACCCTTCTTGAATTTTCCCTTAGACTTGCCCTGTTTCTTGAAACTGGTGGTCTTGTTGACCATCAACACTTGGTGCTCTTTCTTGATCTCAATCTCAGCAGCTTTTAGCATGCCAAAGAGTTCAGGTAACTCCTTGTTCATGTTCTGCATATTGTAGTTCATCACAAAGTTCTTGTAACTTGGTGGCGGTGATTGAAGGACACGATTAATCCCCAGTCTGTTAGGAATCACTATTCCCAAGTCACTGAGTTTCTTCGCATGCCCGGTCATGGCGAGCATGTGCTCACTAACGGAGCTGCCTTCTTCCATCATGCAGCTGAAGAAATGTTTCGATGCTTCATAGCATTCCACGGCCGCATGAGTCTCAAAAATAGCTTTCAGCTCTTTCATCAACTCATGAGGATCGTGGTGCTCAAAACGTTTTTGAAGATCGGATTCCAGATTGCACAGGATGGCACACTGAACTTGAGAGTACCGAGTTTTTCGAGTCTCGTAAACAGCTTTTACTTCATCGGTTTCAGTTTCTGCAGGAGGGTCACCTAGCGGTGCATCAAGCACATATTGCAGATTTCCGCCAGAGAGGAAGATCCTCACATGACGGAACCAGTCGGTGAAGTTGCTACCGTTGCTCTTAAGTTTTTCTTTCTCTAGGAACTGGTTAAAATTGATTGGGGACGCCATCTCTACAACATATATTTGCAAAAGTTTAGACTAAGTTTATGACAAATTGAGTTCAAATTTTAATTCAACATAATTAAAAATCTAGGTGAACTCCCACTCAAAACAATATCCCTCGCATTGTCTTAGTGATCACACGAACCAAATCCACCGCACCTAAGTACGATCATCACGAGACAAGGTGTGATTTCAATGGCGAACACTCAAAGTGTTCATCATATCAACCATATGATTCATGCTCTACCTTTCGGTATCACGTGTTCCGAGACCATGTCTGTACATGCTAGGCTCGTCAAGGCCACCTTAGTATCTGCATGTGCAAAACTGTCTTGCACCCGTTGTATGCACTTGTTGATTCTATCACACCCGATCATCACGAGATGCTTCGAAACGGCAAGTCTTGGCAACGGTGCTACTAAGGATGAACACTTTATTATCTTGAGATTTTAGTGAGGGATCATCTTATAATGCTACCGTCGCGATCTAAGCAAAATAAGATGCATAAAAGGATTAACATCACATGCAGTTCATATGTGATATGATATGGCTCTTTTGTCTTTGCGCCTTTGATCTTCATCTCCAAAGCACGGACATGATCTCCATCATCTTCGGGCATGATCTCCATCATCGTCGGCGTAGCGTCAAGGTCAATGGCGCCGTCTTCATGATTGTCCTCCATGTAGCAACTATTACAACTACTTTGAAATACTACTCAACATGAAATTTAAAGACAACCATAAGGCTCCTGCCGGTTGCCACAATACAATAATGATCATCTCATACATATTCATCATCACATTATGGCCATATCACATCACCAAACCCTGCAAAAACAAGTTAGACGTCTCTAATTTGGTTTGCATATTTTACGTGGTTTAGGGTTTTCGAGAGAGATCTAATCTACCTATGAACATGAACCACAACGTTGATACTAATGTTTTCAATAGAAGAGTAAATTGAATCTTCACTATAGTAGGAGAGACAGACACCCGCAAAGCCTCTTATGCAATACAAGTTGCATGTCGAACGAGGAACAAGTCTCATGAACGCGGTCATGTAAAGTTAGTCCGAGCCGCTTCATCCCACTATGCCACAAAGATGCAAAGTACTCAAACTAAAGCTAACAAGATCATCAACGCCCACAAAACCATTGTGTTCTACTCGTGCAACCATCTATGCATAGACACGGCTCTGATACCACTGTAGGATAACGTTGCATAGAGAACAAAAAATTTCCTACCACGAACACGCAATCCAAGCCAAGATGCAATCTAGAAGACGGTAGCAACGAGGGGATTATCGAGTCTCACCCTTGAAGAGATTCCAAAGCCTACAAGATGAGGCTCTTGTTGCTGCGGTAGACGTTCACTTGCCGCTTGCAAAAGCGCGTAGAAGATCTTGATCACGGCGCCACGAACGGGCAGCACCTCCGTACTCGGTCACACGTTCGGTTGTTGATGAAGACGACGTCCACCTCCCATTCCAGCGGGCAGCGGAAGTAGTAGCTCCTCTTGAATCCGACAGCACGACGGCGTGGTGTCGGTGGTGGTGGAGAAATCCGGCGGAGCTTCGCTAAGTGTGCGGGATGTGGTGGAGGAGAGAGGCCGCTAGGGTTTGGGAGAGAGGGGCGCCGGCCACTAAGGGGTGCGGCCACCTTGGTGGTTCTTGGGTGGCCGGCCCCCTCCCCTTGGCCCCTCATTATATAGGTGGAAGCCCCAAGTGTTGGACTACAAGTCTCCGAATAAGACCCGAACCCAAAACCTTCCATGTGATAGGGAAACCTACCCAAGGTGGGAATCCCACTTGGGGTGGGATTCCCCCCTTCCATGTGGGGGGGTGGCCGGCCCCCATAGGGGGATTCCACTTGGGACTCCTCCCCCTCTAGGGTTGGCCGGCCATGGAGGTGGAGTCCCTTCGGGACTCCACCTTCCTTGGTGGTTTCTTCCGGACTTTTCTAGAACCTTCTAGAACCTTCCATAGAACCTTCCGGATCATTTTAAATCACATAAAATGACATCCTATATATGAATCTTATTCTCTGGACCATTCCGGAACTCCTCGTGATGTCCGGGATCTCATCCGGGACTCCGAACAAATATTTGAACTCCATTCCATATTCAAGTTCTACCATTTCAACATCCAACTTTAAGTGTGTCACCCTACAGTTCGCGAACTATGCGGACATGGTTGAGTACTCACTCCGACCAATAACCAATAGCGGGATCTGGAGATCCATAATGGCTCCCACATATTCAACGATGACTTTAGTGATCGAATGAACCATTCACATACGATACCACTTCCCTTTGTCACGCGATATTTTACTTGTCCGAGGTTTGATCATCGGTATCACTCTATACCTTGTTCAACCTCATCTCCTGACAAGTACTCTTTACTCGTACCGTGGTATTTGGTCTCTTATGAACTTATTCATATGCTTGCAAGACATTAGACGACATTCCACCGAGAGGGCCCAGAGTATATCTATCCATCATCGGGATGGACAAATCCCACTGTTGATCCATATGCCTCAACTCATACTCTCCGGATACTTAATCCCACCTTTATAACCACCCATTTACGCAGTGGCGTTTGGTGTAATCAAAGTACCTTTCCGGTATAAGTGATTTACATGATCTCATGGTCATAAGGACTAGGTAACTATGTATCGAAAGCTTATAGCAAATAACTTAATGACGAGATCTTATGCTACGCTTAATTGGGTGTGTCCATTACATCATTCATACAATGACATAACCTTGTTATTAATAACATCCAATGTTCACGATTATGAAACTAATCATCCATTAATCAACAAGCTAGTTAAGAGGCATACTAGGGACTCTTTGTTGTCTACATATCACACATGTACTAATGTTTCGGTTAATACAATTATAGCATGACATATAAACATTTATCATAAACATAAAGATATAAATAATAACCACTTTATTATTGCCTCTAGGGCATATCTCTTTCAGTAATATGATATTTTGTAGATATCATATGAAAATATATTTCATTATCTATCTAATGATATTGATTTTGTACTTTTCATGTTAATGATTTTAATATAAATTTAATCAAACTTAACAAAGTTTGACTTTATAAAAAAAATATAGGCCTTAAGCCTTGGGATGGAGGTAGTAGTTGCTTTATGTGCCATACATGCAGGTTTCGTTTAATTGTTTTACGTGCATACATGAAACAAACTAGCTAATTTAAAAAAAAAATAGATCAAAGAGATGGGTAAATTCAAACATACATTACAAGTTCTTCATATATCAAAGGCACTACCAAGATATAGTTCGCACACACAGACGAAAATTGGTTTAGCTTGCCGTACTCTAAATCCATCAAAGCAAATCAAACGAATTTTTCACATACAACAATGGGTCGCCTCGCCGGAGAATCTTTTTTTTCGAAATGGGGAAATATCGCCCCAGCTTCTGCATCCAAAGAATGCACACAATTTTTTTATTAGATTATTTGTAACACCTTACAAGAGCAATACAAAAGATTAAACTCTAAGCCACCTCGCTAAACCTACAGAGGGATGAAGGGGGTGACAATTCAACAACACATATCATCCAAAAACCAAATGCCTTCTCAGGCTGCCCAATAGTAGATGAGAAGCACATTCAGTCAAGCAGACTCTTAGCATACGCCAACGCACACGCTGTATAAGTTGCTACCGCCATCTTCCTCGACTCCATCTTCAAGAAAGATCATCGCATTGACCATGCCAGGGCTGCCATCGATGCCGCCATGGCGCCTGACGACTCCACCATCCTGCACATGTCCAACACACTGCATCCGTCCCGAGACACCACTGCACCATGCCGCGGCGACTCGATGACGCCGACACAGCAAAAGCACACCGATCCACCTCATCACCACCACCATTCGTTGTTTGCTCCGAAAACGATACCCCCAACAGGGAGAACGGTGTTGCGCGCCGCTATCGTCGATCCGGTGAGACCTGGGTCTAGGGTTTCCCCTGGAGCAGCCCAGGCGAAGAAACGCGGACTGCAGAGACAATGTCTTCAACAAGGTAACGGCGAAAGGCGCCGCCATCATCCGCCATGACCGAAGTCTGGGCCGGGTTTCACCGGCAGCTGCGCCTCACCATCGGGAGCTAGGCGACGGATCACAAGATCTGCCACGGCTAGCCACACAACTAGCCGATCTCCTCCGGTGAGAGACAAGACCACCACCGCGGTGCCACAGTCAGCGGCCCCTGACACCCGCCACCTACCACCAGGTCGGCGCCTTCACCACCATCGCCATCCAGGGCCCCCCTTGGTGGCGTGATACCAGCTCTTGAGGAGGAGCAGCACGCAATCCACCCCCATCCCCACCCGCACGGCCATGCCAAGGCGAGGAAGGAGGAGAGGACCACGCCAGGGTCCGGGGCCGCGCCACCGCCCCCATCACCGCCCTCCCGGCGAGGCCACGGCGAGGAACGGCGGAGAGGGTGAAAGAACAACTCTCACATATTATGTTTTGGAGTGTTTGATGTCAATATATGAGATACACTAATGTTTGATGAAGTGGTGCAGAGATTACAAGCATACATGTTTGTGAGTATCTTGTGTGGAAACACAAGTCAAAAGGAAGCTGTCAAGGATTCACTAGGCCGGATAATCCGGGCCAGATATTTGCAAAATATCCGGCCCCCATTTTTTGGCTAAGGACTCAAGGCTTTTCGGCTCTGGCATGAGGCTGGATTTTTCACCGGACTTTTGACCGGAATTTCCCCAGGCCGGATTTTTGCACCGGATAATCCGGGCCAGATATTTGCAAAATATCCGGCCCCCAGAATTTGGCTAAGGACCAGAGGCGACGCGGCTCAGTACTTCCCTGGCATGAGGCCGGATTTTTGGCCGGACATTTGACCGGAATTTCCACCAGGCCGGATTTTTTGGGGGGGCCAGATTATCCGGCCCCAACTTAGGCCGGATTATCCGGCCCTCGAAAGCTCCCAACGCCTGGATTTTGAGAGGGGGTATTTATACCCCCTTCTTCTTCCTTCCAACCTGCTTAATCATTGAAGAAAATCTGCCAAGCCTCACCACCATTAGAGCCACCTCAAGAACACAAGATTTGCAAGATCTCCTCCCTCCCCCAACCAAAGCTCTTGATCTTTGGAGATTCGAAGGAGAAGACACCGATCTGCATCCTCACCGAAGCGATTTACTTTTCCCCCTCATATGCTTGAGGGCCCTCTTGCGAGTGTTCCTCTTTGGATCCCTAGTTTATTGTTGTTGATGTATTGTTGTTGATTGTTGTGTTGTTACAGATTTGGGAGCCTCCAATTTGGTTGTGGATGTGTGCCCCAAGAACCTTGTAAAGGCCCGGTTTCCGCCTCGAGGAAATCCCTTAGTGGAAGTGGGCTAGGCCTTCGTGGCGTTGCTCACAGGAGATCTGAGTGAAGCCT